>NC_135222.1:11059872-11359872 GCF_052324685.1 Brachyhypopomus gauderio | reverse complement strand
TATTTAACATGAAAATGAATAATGCATTTTTAATGATACCTTCAGGCCTACTGCACTCAGGCAGACATGCCTAACAGAAGGTGGATATGGTGTTCAGACTGCTATCATTGCTGTAGATGTCACTATTTGCATTTTCTGAGTTAAGTATTCATCAGGTATGATATATAAGCTACTCTTTTCATATAATGTAATCTTTAAATGAACAATTCTCTTCTGATACACAATATTTATTTTGTGCTGTTTCTGTCAAGAAATAATAAATGTTAAGCAAGGCAGAATACAGAACTTTACAAAATTCATGCTCTTGCAAAAAATAATGAGAACAAAACAAGGAAATGCTGTCAGGTTATTTTAGAATCACATTGTATCTGACAGAAATTACACAATATGTTCCAGTTGAAATGTCAGGGTAATGACATTATTATCCTAAAAATCCCAGAACACACAGTAAGTGTTAACAGTTATAGACAATAACACCAACCACTGACTACAGCCTTAGCAGCCTTCACTAAATTGAGGAGTGAAAGGGTTGTGAGGTGAGCTTATAGTGACCACATGGTGGTGCTCTTAGTTCTATCTAATCTATAGTCTATTTTTTGGTGCATACATTATTAATTTCTGAACATGATGCTCCAAACAAGTTTGTTTTCTCTGTGTAAACCCTTATTTTAATAAAATGCTGAGATACATGTTCTATTCAGTTTTTCAGTCTTAAGATGTTAAGGCTGCTTCCAGCCTGAATCCCAAGTATGATCAAAGATTTTGTATTTATTTGCTTTTGCTTGGTTTTGGTAGTATTTTTAGTAGTATTTTTAAAGTCACACACAAAATAAAGACAAGTGTTCACTGAACAGAATGCACATGGCTTGTTTTTGCTAGAAAGCTGTGGAACATCTCAAACCCTATTAATTTGAAACACTAATAATCTGAAGATTTAATTCTCTGCTCTTGCAGCCAATAAAGCACCAGACACATATAGTTGTAATAAAAAGTTTGTGAACCTGAATGATATTGATTTCTGCATGAGTGATAAATGCATGTCACTTAAACATCAGGCATTTCATACACTCATATATTTACTGAAAAATAGTTTAAACAATCCAACACTGGTTTGGAAATAACTTTGGTGATACTTAATATCTTTTTGTGGACACTAACCGTAAGTAAGATTTGTTTATCATCTGATGAATTTAGTTTTTCACTTTATTTGGAGTGTCCAATTTCACATCTGTAGATATTAATCTTAGATGCCACTGATCATGTAGCAGGTATAATACATTATATAATACTTAGTCAATAAGCTGTTATAGACAAGATTCTGTAAGTGGACTTTTGTCAGAATAGGCCAGAGTGAGGGTTAGATTACATTTTGCATTGAGGTTGAGGTTAGATTTATGCTGAGGGTAAGGATTAGCTTTTGGATTCAGGTCAAGGCTGGGGTTAGGATTAGGATTTGGCTTGATTTAAATTTAGTTGGGTTGGTTCCATTCACGTGGAGCTCTATTACTCTGTTTCTATTACATAAACTTATCTTTAAGTTTAATTTTAACTTAAAGATATTAATATTTCCAGATTTAAACCATATTTTCAGAAAATATGTAGCAATGTAAAATATTGTCTTGTGTAAAATACAGTCCTGCATCTTTAATTAATTGGCAAATAAGCTACTGGCATGCTTGGATGACCAGTAAAAACAGCTTGTATCATTCCCTCCACACTCACCTACAGCTTCTGTCCCCTCTTGCCCCTGTTTGTTTAGTTGAACATCGGTTAGCACAGAACATCATGGGGGGAGCAGATAGGAGAATCCTGCTTGTCAATACAACCCTGACAAGGAAATCATTCATACTTAATCTTAGCTGCACAAGGAGCTCCTGACCTTGAGTTGGTGAACCAGGACATGGAACTGCTACATTTTGTGAGAGAATTGATTAACTTGAGGATTGTATGTGGAAACCAGAATGTGATTTGTTGCTCCATAGAACAGGTTTCTAAAGGCCAGTTTTTGTTTCTCTATTCCAAGCCAGTCTACCTTTTGACATTTAGGTTCATTAAGAGAATCCTGTCCATAAAGTCATGTCCTGTAGTTCCCAGCCAGTTGTAAAAACACTAACTGGTGTTTCAGTCACATTTTACAGCTCAGTGATAACATTTCATTTTATAACTATCATTCTAAAATATTAAACTATCCATTTCAATTCTAGACACTGCTTTTTAGTCAAGGGTCTATTCTCTTTATGGCTACTTGAGACTGATGAGTCATTGCGCTCCTCTCATCTTTTGCAGTAAGATCTCCCAGCTCCAGTTGGAATGTTGGAACGACTTTGAGCATGCATGTCTTTCTGGCTTAATGGACAATCATGCTACTTGCTGGAGATGATGGAGTAGATGTTCCTTCCACATGTTCCTGAAGAATGCTAAATGGCCACATATTCCACCACTGACCGAATGAATGTCCATCATATCAGCAAAGATAAAGGATCTTCCAGCAACCTTCTTCTGTAGTTTTTGTCAGGTTGGAAAGTTCTCTTTAAGATGATTAGCTGGTTTTGGAAGACAATGATATATACTGGCTTCTTGGTGAAAAACATTGGTCCAGAAATCTCAACACCTCCTCTGGCTCTCCTGGCCATCCCAGCAGGGCTAAGTGAAGAAGTGCGGATATCTCTCCATCCTTTCTTACTGAAGATTATCCTCTCACCATAAGATGAGTGACTGTCTACTCATCTGAGGTGGTACTCCAACTGGACAATGAGAAACCTTTATTTGCTCTGCGAGTTTCAAATGGAAAAGCTCTGCCATATGTGCTGCTTTCAGTTTCTTCTTTTACAGCATTCTACAGTGTTTGCTTTGTTTGCTTTCCCTGTGTAATCTGTCCTACATGTCTTCTCTTAGCATCTAAGCCCTGTGTTTTCCTTGTCTAGCTGAGCATTGTTGAATGTTTTCTGCTAGATGTTTTCTGTCATATGTAGCAAGATGTGCTATTTTGGATACCTTGTTGTATGTTTTGGATCCTTGTTCTCTGTTTCCTGTTTTATGTCTAGTTTAGTTTCTTGTTTGTTTTGTGTTTTGTTGCTATGTTCTATTTCTTTTGTAATGTATTCTGGTTATGTTTCTCTGTCTGATTTATCTGACTTTTCAACCACATAGTCAACTCTGACTATGACTACATATTTGGATTTTTCCTTAATAAACATTGCTCTTCTCACCACGTGTCCTGCCTCTAATTGCTCAATATTGCAGTATGTCACCTGTCCTAAATGTCCAAATATTTTTTGTGACTGTGTACAACTTTGTATGACTTGAGTGATTTTATATGAAGCCTTTTGAATTGTCACTGTGTATATAAATAAACCCTTTTGCCTATTTGTTAGGAGCTTCCTCTGTTGGGCAGCAGCATTTCCTGCTGAAATCAAAGTCCATAACTGTGTCTCATCATACCAGCTTTCTGTTTGGCTTCTCATTCTGCTTGATGATGCAGTCTACTTAATTCTCTTTTGCCTTGTTCTTGACTGAGGTCTTCTCACTTGCTTCCATTATAAGAGGGCAAAAGGATAATACCATTAATTGTTCTGTGGGTGTAACGCAGCATGTGCTGCGGAGCGAGGGAACGGACACAAACGTTGAGAAGAGCGAGATTTATTAAAGGACATTCCATCATCGTCGTCGCTAAAATAATCCGGGGTCATAACGGGAGGGCAGTCCGAGTAACAAAGATACACAGGCATGACAAAACAGGGAAACGCTAACAAGGCAGGAAGACACAGAGAACAAGAACATATCTGATGAAGGACATGGGAGACTCGGGGGCTATAAATACACAGAACTAAAAACAAGGAACAGGTGATGACAATGACACAGGAGCGTGGTAGATAATAGGGAATCATGGAGACAAACAAGCAGGGCGGGATGAACGGGCAAGGAACACAGACACAAGGGAACCCGGAGTGACAGCTAAGGGAGGGGGGCGCGGCCATACGTGACAGTACCCCCTCTCAAAGCTCTTTGATGTCCATAGCTGGCTTATGCCCAGGAAACACCACAAAACTGGGCACTAGTCGTTTTAATGCCAGACATACTTTACAGACCGACATACAGTAACTTTGCTGACAGATTCCGTATCTCCTACACTATAAAGAAAACTTCCACTAGCAAAAAAACGAAGAGCGATGTATAACAATCTGGAGAGAATTTAGGGCTGATCCGCGATGTGTAATATTTGAAATTTGACGCTTAATAATGTTATTGATGTAAGTAATGAACGATAACGTTCATTAAAAAATAATCCAAAAATGATAGTAGGCCTCTATTCGGGGTTTTATAAGGCGTTCCCGACGAAGAACTCAGCGAATAAACTGAGCTTCAATATCCACATGATCCTCGAGGAAAGGACACGTCATGATGACGTGTTTGTAACTGTGGTTCAGGTCCAAGTTAACCTGCCAGTGAGCAGGTTAGCTTCAGAGCATAAGTTGCTATAGTAACTGACTCAGGTTCTCTCTAAGCTCGGTTTCTGGAACGGAAAACCTCGAGTTTCCGTGAACTCTGAGTTAACTTACCCGTTTTTCTCGCTTAACCCGCTTCTTGGAATACCCCCCTGGGGCCTCATTTATAAAACTCTGTGTAGCTCAGGGCTCTCAAGTCTCACGCATTGAGCGTGTGACACACGCATTTGACCGTCTTCACACGCCACACTTCTGATTTCACACGGCGAGAAAAAAAAATCTAGTTTATTTACCTCTGATCCCTCCACTGGCGATCAATCGTGATATACAAACCCCCCCCGCTCAACAATTAACGTTCGCCACCCCCCCGCCAACAACTCTCACACTCTGACATGAATCCAAAACTTGAGAGCCCTGGTGTAGCTTCTGGAGTGAAAGTGTGCGCACGCACAAAAAACAGGAAATGGCGTACGCCCAAAAAAATTCAGATTTAAAAAAGGTTTCCTCTTTATAAATCACAACCTGCTTGTAAGTGTGTGCAGGCGACCCAGCCTCGCGTTCCGCTTCCGCACCGCCCACATTTACCCATAAAAGGTTCATGCAAATCACACAATGAATATTTAAATGTGTGATTCCCCATTCATTCTGAGTGGGATAATGGAGGAACGCAAGCCAAAGAAGCGGAATTTCGAAGAATGTGAAGTAGAGTCCCTTGTTTCGGAGGTAGAGGCAAGGAAGGATGTGTTGTTCCTTGTTCCAGGCCATCGAGCAACCACATTGGTTAAAACCATGGTCGCATCACAAATAACCTGTATGTTTATAGAATAAAACTGCTTTCGGTTGATGAAAGCAGCTTCATTCTGGCTCTGCGCTCTTATAGCAACACGAGTGCAGTCAATTGCTCCGATTACATTGGGGAAATGTCAGGGCAGGCCCCAGCGCTGCCCCGCCCATGACCACCAGAGGGCGCTCGCGGTCTTCTGTCAGGGCAGGTCCCTCCTCCACACATGCCATGACTACCAGAGGGCGTTCGCATTCCACAACTCGCAATCAGCGAAGATGAGCCGCAGCTGGATTTCATCCTTTTTAAGGAAGCCGACTGCGACTCATCTTTGCTGAGTTGTTTGGTCTTCCAGGCGGTCAGCCGGTATCGTGGGTTTTGTGCTCCTATTCATGATCTTCAGTGTTTTCTCTTCTCTTTCTCCTGTCTCTTCGAGTTTTATCTCCTGCGCCTTTTGGCCCATCTCAAGTTTTCCCCCCGCTGTATTCTTCCTCTCCGGTTTTTTGTTTCATTCAGGTAGGGTTTTTCGCCGTTATTGGTCAGGTAGTCGGGTTTTTTTCCTGACGTTTTTTGTTTACTTACCTCTCTCTCTCTCCCTCTCGTTTTCGCGTTGAAGTTTATCCACGTTCTTCAGTTATTTTTGTGTTTCGTTTTCCTTGTTTTTTGTACTTACCGCGCGCGTCGAGTTCTCACCGCGGTTTTTCTCGGTTTTCGTGTTTAACCCTTGGTGTATATTTATCTGTAGGGTTTTCTTTTTCTCTTTTCCCGCACTCCTTTTGGTGGAGGTTTCTGTTCTTGGTTTTCTGTTTGTTTATGGTTTGGCATTTGGGTCCCTTTAACTAAACATCAAGCAGTGTGTGTGCGTGCGCACCACCTGCCTAACAGGAAACCGGCCACTGCTGCAAATTGCGCTTTGATTTGAGCCTGTTCATTTGCAGTGTAAGGAAATCTGATGTACCGACTTGTCAATCTTATTATGCCAACTAATACAGCTGGCATTATGGAGCTTAAAGATGGTTGAGAGATTCCTGACCTGTCCGCTAATTCTCTCTGAAAACTACCTGTCGCCAGGAATCCAAGGGTTGTTAGCACCTGTAAGTGCATATGTACAGCCCGATTCCGTAACGTGGGTCTCTGTAAATCTGTCTCCAACTCAGCACACAGTTCCATGAGAATGGCTCTTGGAAACCTAAATCGGCTCATTAACCAGTCATCGTCATTCGCAAAAAAATCTTCTTGATCTCTGAAAACACGTTGTCGCCGTATTTGTCGGTTGGCTAGGTCTTCAAGTAATGCCAAAAATGCCATTATGACAGACAGTGCTTCACTCTTTTCTGCCTATTTATAGAGCTGCTATTTTATACCATTACGTACAGCTGTTTATGCTCGTAATTATATGCAACCATTACCAGCCCTTAACATCTTTCCTCTCTCTTTATTATACAGTATAATTTGTTGCAATAATAATTAATAATAATAATGATGAATAGCACCTTTAGATTTTAAAACTGTGAGACAAAACAGATAATACATATACATATAATGCAGAATAAGATACATACAAAAACTATACATGCAGACCAAAAACATAATTGAACAAGTGATGCTTAATTTTCCTTAATCTTCCGTCCTTACTCTTGATTTATGCACTATGAACTAATAAGCGGAAGGAATGAAGGCTTGTGCATTTACTTGCAATTCCCTACCTTACCACATGGATGTCACTAATTCCCGCTCTCTCCACAATCTTTTGAAGGGATACGGATGCCTCAAACTTTGCTTAAATATACGCTCGTTTTCATGCTAAGTTTTTTTAATAAATCACAGATCTTACGTGAGATGATGCATACGCACATTTCAGGCCCCTTTTTGTGTGTACGCACCCTTTATAAATGAGGCCCCTGGTCTTCAGTGTGGGTCAATGTTGATGTCGAAGGTCTTGCTTCTGTTCATGTCTTATGCTAGGTGTAGAGTTTTTGGGTTGTCTTTCTCCATGGTTGAGTTGGCTGTGTGTACTTTGTATGAATTTCAGTGTGTAAGGTTTGTTTCTGGTTTGTCACGTTTCCCTTCATTGTGTTCAGTTTGCCTGGTGTTGTATATGGTTAGATTTGGTTGAGTCACATTTCCTTATGTTGTATTCTAGCTGTGTGTTGTCCTGAGAGTTTGTGTTTAGTTTAGTAGCCTATGTTTTCAGTGTTTCCTAGTTCAGAGTGTATTGTATGTATCATGGTCTTCGTTTCTGTTTGTTCTGCTTAGGTTATGTTTCATGTTTCGTTTCACGGTGTCTTGTATCGTCTTTCATCCAGTGTTTTGGTTTGTTGAGTATGTTCATGGTCATTGTGTGCTTTCTGTAATTATAGTTTGTTCGAGTTCACCTGGTTTGTGTCGCGTTCTTTTATTTGAGTAGTCAGTAGTCTGTGTCTTACGTGGCATTGTGAATAAAGGAACAAAGTAGAGTTCTACGTGTAGGCACGATACGGTTAGCCAGTATGGCTACTTCAGGTAGCTTAGAGTCCCGCTCTCCAGCGCCAGTGCGTCCGCCCCCTGATCACATAACCACCCCAGCGTTACAGTTTGTATATGTTTTGTATATGCGTGTTAGGATATTCCTGTGTGTGTGTGTGTACATGCTTAAGTGTACTGTAGCATGTGTGGATGTCTATTGTCTGTCTAGTAATTAATACATTTTAATAAAAGAAAATTATTTTTTTTTTATTATTAATATTTTTGCATTACTAAGTCAAAGCATTAATTTGACTTTGATTTAAAAACAGGGACAGGACAGGAAAAAGAGTGGACACGTGTATCACAGTCAAGTAACTCAGAAAGCAGTGATGAAGACAGTGATAAGACCACAGAAAGCAACACAGCTAAGGGACATCAAGAGTGACAGCTCAGAGTCATGAGAAGGTGAAACATCAAACATAAGAGAGGCAATAAGAGAAAAGGGCAAGAGAAGAGATTGAGACAGGTATCCAAAACCAAGTAGGATCTGGAAGGCACAAGATAATGCTTATGAGGGACTCCCACATACATTTATAGGCCAACATGCCATTTATGTTGGGGGTGGCTATTGAATCTTTTTCAGCCGCTTTCCTGATACACTCCTTGACATGATTGTTTACCAGTTAAATGAGTATGCAATGCTTAAAGGCAAAATCAACTTTGCCTTGACAAATGAATGAATGTTCAATTTTAGAAGCCTTTCAAGATACCCAAGGTCGCTTTACAAATTTTAACACATGTACAAGTCTTACATGACCAATCACCCACTGCCGAGAAGCAGCAGCCAATTGTGCACAGCATATTCTATTGGGATCCACAAGCCCCTGGGAGACTGAATGGGGTGCAGGAAGGGGAGAGAGGACAGACCCTTGTGAGCACCATCCACCACTGGGCATACAAGCACACACAGACATTCAGACAACTGCTTATATTGAACAGAGAATCACAGACACACACTCAGGGAGAACTGGTCAGGGACTGCCAATTTACTTAACCGCCATGTTTTTGGACCATGGGAGGAAACCGGAGACCCCGCAGGAAACCCACACAGACACAGGGAGAACATGGAAGCTCTACTTAGATAGGGACCCAAGACCCCAGTGCTGAGAGGCAAACATGCCAAGCCACCATGTTGCCCAAATGCTGAATTGAAAACCTTCCTGGAATCCATCCAATTCCCATTCAAGAATTAGGATGTATTGGTCAGCCAACCCAGGTTTATGGCAGCATGGCATTGTTGATGTTATGCCAATTAACAGATTCGAGGAAATCATGAGATACCTAAAATTTGAGTCCTCAGTGAACAAGCTGGGGATGAAAAATTCTATTAAATTCGCCCAGTACTTCATGTGCTTCTGTCGACGTTTTCAAATGCCATGGAACCTGAAGAATTCCTCTGGGAATCACTGGTCAAAGTTAACAGATGTAAGGAATGCCAACTATTGTCAAGATTGTCAAGATGGTGCAAGAAAAAAACTAAGTACATTTGTAAAGCCTGTTAAGTGTAGTTGAGCCCAGGGTGTTTTGAACATTTTCATTAGTGGTGGGCCGTTAATGGCGGTCGTTAATTTGATACTCTTATCGGGCGAAATAAAAATTATCGCCGTTAATCTATTCTTAAAGTTGGGTTGGGAACTGGGTCAAAATGGGTAAGCAAACTATGATGACTTTCAACTTGATAGTTTAGCTCGGCTGTATTCCTAACCAAATTGCACAGTAGGGGCGAGAACGAGTTTTTAAACCTGTGAATTACAAATCGTACGTGTTTTTACATGGATGCAGCCACGAAGTCGCTCGGTTTGCTTCATGGAAAATTCATTTTTAGGAACGTAAAGTGTTACCGGAGCGGAGCGGTCGTTTTCTGCATGGTCCTAGCGCTAGATTCGTCGCTATTTAAATATTTCTTTTTAACCGTTAAAACTACAGAGGACCAAAACTGACTTTTGAAAAAGTCCCCCCCGTCCGTGAGGTTAAATGTACTAAATGTTGGCTTACATTTCAAATATCATGTTTAGCTGAATAAACATGTTATTTAATGTACCGTATGTAGGCATACAAATTCATGTTTAACTGAATAAACCGTTGAACACGAGTAGCCTACGTTTTATTGAGCAGTTTTTTTTCTTCAAGTATCAAAGTAGAACAGCTTTCTCAAGCAGTCATTGATGCATTTTGGAAACAGGAGATGAGCCCCTGGTCTAATGCACCCCCTGTATTAAGAAACCCTATCTCAAAAACTGACTTTTAGTCATTACTTGGGTAGCACGCATATGAGCCATTTTAATATAGATTAATCTAGATTAATTTCAAGATTTCAGTGAGGTTAATATAGATTAAAAAAATTAATCTATGCCCACCCCTAATTTTCATACATGGTAAAACACCAACACTCAGTTCAATTTAGCTTTGCCATACTTCAAATTATACTTAAGTAAAATTACTCAATTTAACCCAGCCATAAAAGAACATAAATATTGTAATCTAATTTTAGTTTTGTTTAATGTTGAATTCAAAATAATGACTTTTATGCAAAATATCTGTTACAATGAATGTGAATTGTCAAAAATGAATTACAAAGTGACAAATAATTACTATTTTATAAAGTACTCTTATTAGATTTATGTTGTCTTAAATGTGTGATGTTCGGGCGCAGCCAAGGACGAGACACGGATCATCGGGTTTTAGAGCACACGTCACTTTTAATCGGCACAGATATTGCGCAATAGCGCACGAGAAACACACAGACGAGTAACACAACTTGCAGACTTAGACAACGACGAGCACAGGACACTGCGCGAACGACACATTAGCCCCACGTGATTACGAGACGAGTCACAGGTGAGACGAATTATCACAAGACATAACCATCACCCCGTAGTTCCACAGACGCAGACGATGCACGTGCACAACGTAAACACACGCCCAAAAGGGAGGGGCCGGGGTCCTCAATGTGACAAAATGTATGTCAAATATGTGATCATTTGTGTATTTCTTTACTTTGTTAAAGCTATGTAAACATCCGATTAGTTTTAAAACTAACAATTTTAATTGAAGGACATTTTAAACTGTTACAGTTTTTCTCAGTTGATTTGGTACATTTCTCACATCATGATTTACATTGGCGTCACAACAAGTGCATTTCTCAAAACAGTTAGTGCAAACAGCAAAACTCAATGAAATACCTGCAAAAGCGCATACTTCACTCAAAATTCTTTGTTTTTGCCTCAAAAGCAAATATTTAGGTCCATCAATTTGTCAGTGCCATCAGAATATCTAGTCTGTGTGCCACTGTCTATGAACAAGGCAGTCAAAATACTCATGTCAGTGCAACTATAAGTCACAGTCAGTGGAAACTGTATATTCTGATGGAAACTAGCTAAGGTTTTGATTTCAAGAATGCTGCACATTCTGTGGTGTATTAAATACATGTTACACACATACAAACTTACACAGAACATAAAGTTACACATGACTGTATGTGGGAGACTGATAGCAAGAAATTGGACTGGAATCAAATTTGTACAGCAATATTGTTTGACTGTATTGTTTGCACTGCAATTTGTTGACAAAACAAATCTGATTGAAATTCAGAAATGACAGACAACTGACTGGAAAAACTGCAAAATTAGAAACTTACTCTACATATTCAAAACAACCTGAGCACATACAGCCTCTTCATGTTTTGTGAAAATGGAACCTCTGCTACCCTTATGAGCTTGTCTTGAAATCCTATATGGTATAAGAATGCAAAAATGCTAAACAAAAAAATTGAATAACAGAATTTGTCATTGTGCAGCATTACAGCAGAGCACATTTCTGAATTACATACATGTTTTCCCTATGAAATGTTTGAACAATTGAAAACACAGTTCTTCCAATATTCAGCTGCAACCAGCTTCAGCCATTGTAAGACCATGACTTACATGTAAAACATGGTCCACAATTGTTGCCCTTATTTTGTCCCCTCAGCCTTACACCACACAGTCTTACCCATCTACACCACAGTCTTACCCCTCTTCTTGGCTGTTCACCCTGTACATGGCCTTGTTTTTTCTTTATGAGACTTTGTGATACTGCAGTGTTTAGCAGGGCCGGAGTGGGCCCCTTTTTCAGCCCGGAAGTTTCATGCCCAAATCCGGCCCAAAATTATTTTTCCCTCCCAATTGGCCCAAACTAGAGATTGACATGAGCCGGCCCATCGGGAATCCTCCCGAATCTCCCAATTAGCCACTCTGGCTCTGGTGTTTAGCATCTATAAATGTTTGCCAATTACAGTAAAGGTTCATGAGACGCACCTCTGACCTATGGTTGAGACCATTGGTTGATCTAAACTTTCACCAATCTTCTTTCTTAGTGTAACTGAATGTTCACCTGCAAACAATTTAATCAAATTTGGATAAATTACCAAAATGTAACAAAAAAGTAAACGAAATAAAAAGATTGACATGTTCAGCACTTTTGCATATAATGACCTAGGCGATGACCTAAAGACTAAATGTTTTGCAATGTAAGGCAACTCAACAGACATTTTGTACAACACATTTTGATAAACATGACATAAGCAATTGATAATGTAAAAAACAACAGAAAATTTTCCATGTCCATTTGCAAAATGTTAAACACAATAAGAAATGCAATTATGATGTGTACAAGTGACAAGGAGATGTGGAGATTCAATGAACAGTTTTGAGAATTTCAGTTCTGATCTGAGAAATGAATGCATACTGATATTATATTTCTGGTTATATATATATATATATATATATATATATATATATATATTAGTGGTGGGACTTTAACACGTTAATTTCGATTAATTACAGGGAAATTAATGAACTAAAAAAATTAACGCATTTTAACGCATGAGACACGTTTGCACCGTGGAATGTTTCTCAGTGCACAAGTTCCAGACATACAGATTATATGGACGCACAATAAGATGAGCATGATGGAGATGTCTTGAAGAGGCTACGCTGGTGAATGGGAAATTTAAATATAAGAAACTTCCAGATGGAAGTACAAACTAAAATAGTGTTATTTGCACTTTATGTAGGAAGGAGTTCGCTTATCACAGGAGCACTTCCACCCTTTGTTACCACCTCAATGCAAAACATGTTGGTGCTAACGCGCAGGTCAGTAATGATAACTTAGCTGCTAAATGTATTCCTAGTACGAGCAAACAGCCAGTCAACACTCGACCACATGTCAGGGTTCAAATTAAGAAACAAAATGGCAAAGTACACAGTACACGTCGGACAAATTGACCAATTCACTGGCAAGATGGATTGCTGTGGACTGTAGACCGCTCTCTGTGGTCGAAGGCTTAAGTAAGACGCGGCGAGTTTAAACGCCTCCGCCGTTCGCAAAGTCGCGCGCTACGGTCACTCGCGAAAGTATAGCCTAGTCCAGGCTTTACAAGAAGTGCTGCAAAGTTACGAACTGCCGTCCAGAAAGACAATGTCGAAGAAAATCCAGCAGCTGTATGATGAGGAAAGGGAAGTAAAACAGGTTATTGTGAAGTGTGCCACAAATGTGGCTCTGACTGGGGATCAGTGGACCTCTGTTAGCAACAAGAATTATCTTGGTGTGACAGCTCATATAGATGATGAATGGAAGATCCAGTCATTTGCTTTGAACATGCAGAAGACCACTTCTAGGCACCATGGAGATGCCTGTGTAGAGGACATATATATATAACAAAAAAAAAATTCTAAAATTCTAAGTAATTTTATGTTTCTCCATTTGGAGTTATAATTATCACTGTTTAATAGGTAATCAAGTAAATTCCCTTAAAAAAGCATCTGTTAGCAGCAGATTCACAAAAGGAGCCTTGTGTTTTGCATTTAGCGTTAAACACATTCAAAACGTTTTCCTATCACCGTGTAAAAGAAGAGATTTCAATTCATAATACCAGTGCTACTACTGCTGCTGGGCTAACATTATTAACATCAATGACTCAGCTAGCATGTATGCTAATTTGAGAAACTAGAACATGTCTAGAATTGACTCTTTTCGATTAACAAAAGACATAACATAAGCACTATTGTACTGAATTAATAAATCAAACAACTATTTAAGTCAATGCTTACTACCTAAAGGGGAAACTTTTTGAGCAGCAAATTCACACAGTTCCGTTAGCATCGTGCATGTAATGAATGATAAAGTTGCCTGCACTTTATGCCCCTTGCTGGCCCTCTCGGGTATGGTGACCTGAAAATACATTGATTCACAGAGCAGATGACCTTATAAACTTTATTAGATCACCATTACATCATTAGCTAGTATCTTTCACTCAACATAATTTTCAAACAAAAGTTATGAACTATCTTCACTTCATCAAATGCAACAAATGGCAATTTGAACATGCCGGGGTGATTTAAGCGAGTATCCGATACTCTTAGTCTTTAGATACCTGTCAGTAAGAAAAGAAAGATGCTCCTCCCAATGACCTCACAGATGTTTTGTTATTGGCCAGATGTGAGTTCGATTAGCTCTCCCCAGATGCTTCTCAGTCTTTAAGCCTACTCAATTCACCAGACGTCTTTTTTTTGGTTAATGTTTATTTGCTTTGGTCATTATTCACTTATTATTCACTTATCCTTGAATCATGTTTCACTGAAGGCACCCATAATATGCCCTATAATTGCTGTCTGATCAATAAACATTAGATTAATTGTAGAGCTTGAGGTTTGTGGGGATTTCTTAGTTTTGTAGATGGTTAATGATGTAGAGTTGAGCCTGGATTAAAATCTAATTAAAACTTCTTTGAAATCAGGGTGGTACGCCAAATTATTTTAAACCAGATTTATGGTTAAAAATGTATAAAGGTTCACTCGGTTATCAGACATGTCACTAGCTTATTATATATGAATAGTCTTGATATGTATATATCATATCTTGATATATATGATAGGGATTTGGACCCATAGTATTGTTAACCTTGTAAATCCTGTAAAGCGCTTTGTGACAACATGTGTTGTGAAAAGCGCTATACAAATATATTTGATTTGATATGTAACTGTCATAGCCCAACAATAATTTCACAGACTTACAGAAAATAAACATTGACTATGTGAATCATATCAGAGTTAGTGTGACCGGTACATGTTGCTTTATTGCCTATGTATACTTTGTAGTAATAAGTGATAACAATGTTATCCAAACTCAAAGTTGTCATTGTAGGGAACAACTGCTGTCTGCCTTCTGGAGAGATCTGCTAGTTCCTGTTTGTTCTTTAACTTAAAGCTGTTGACCACAATTGCAGCAGTCAGCTTGGGCGTGAGTATCTGCATGTGTCTGTCCTCAGCAGAAGCAGATGTCGTGCTGAGGAAAAGTCAGAAGCTTGATTAGACTTTACAGAGGGGTTAAACTAATGCCCAGCTCTGTGGGCTAGTGCAGAGACAGTGGGCAGTGGTAGTAGGCTGAGAGCCTGTCTTAGTAGTCAGATCAAAGAGGAGCTGTGGGCTTTGGAGAGGAGCTGCTCTCTGCAAGGGAGCGATATCAGCACACTTCCCATTTCCTCATTCTCTCTCTCTCTCTGTCAAACACACACACACACACACACACACACACACACACACACACACACACACACACACACAGGTGCACTAGACAGCTGACTGGGTTGTTCTCCGATATATTAGGCCAATCAATAAAACATGAGAATTATTTAATTATTTGGTCATTACAAAATGAGGACAGACTTAACCTTGGGTAACAAAACAATTTTTGCTCCTAACGATCATTTCCAAAATAATTTGTACACTAATTATGATATCCAACCCTAACCCTTGTAAACTAATGATGATATCCAAGTGGGTTGCTAAATATGGTCGTGAAATCTTCCTGTAATTTGCAAGTGTAAAGGTATGTCTCTTTCTCAGTAGAAAGCACCTTCTTGTGTTCGGCAATGAGCGGAGGGTCACGGAGGATCACCTGAAACTAATCTTCAATTGAGTGTAACACTCTGCAGAGAAGTGTGTGGCAGGGAGCTCCCGGAACAATTGAGGAACAAACAACTCTCTTAGAAATAGGAGGAGTTTATTCAAACAGGCAGGCTGTATCTCAAATGTTCAAAGATGAGAGGGCGCTCCTCTCATTTATACATACACAGACCATCCCTGTGCACGCAAGCAGCAGGGTGGGCTCAAGATTGCTATTCTAACATAGGTAATAAATTCTACCCTATATGGAAATAACACCTTCTTCTCACAAGTAAGAAAATTCTGCAGACCGAGCATAATTCTTCTGCATGTCGCATAGTGGACAGGAAGCACAATACCTGAAAGGAAATGATAAGCCTGCGTTTGGCATACTAAGACCTTTCACATACAGGGTGAAAGGACCTTTCACATACAGTGAGACAGGGGGGTAAAATGAGGTGACAAGGGTCACAGAGAACATAGGAGAGGACACAATGTTCACAAGGTTTTGAGTACATGATGAGTATAAAAGACATAATGTTCCTTCAATCCCCTCTTTTGTGATTAAATGCAACAATATCACAACACGTTAATACATTTTGCAAATGCATAGATAATGAGTGGTCTGCTAGACTTTCAGGAGCGGACGCTTCATCTCATGGGGTCGAGCTTGTATCAGGGCATCGGCCATAGCCCACATCCTATTCATCAGACACCTGAAAAGACAGGGACCACAGCACAGCAACAGCAAAACAATAACAACAATAGGAATGGCCATAGCAATATATGGAGTCATCCATCCAAACAATGTTCCCCACATAGACCAGGAATTACTACCAGTCTCATCATCCGTTAGATCCCTCGCTACCTGCTTCATTTTCTCAACGGCAGTG
This sequence comes from Brachyhypopomus gauderio, assembly GCF_052324685.1. NCBI lineage: Eukaryota > Metazoa > Chordata > Actinopteri > Gymnotiformes > Hypopomidae > Brachyhypopomus > Brachyhypopomus gauderio. The sequence goes on along the minus strand of NC_135222.1, from coordinate 11,343,326 downwards.
GTAATTGATCCGTGCTCATCATCGTTAGCAGGGATATACGTACAACATTGATCACCAACTAAGGCACAAACTCCACCTTGTGCAGCAAGCAAAATATCTAAAGCCATACGATTCTGAATCGTGGTTAGTCTTAAGGCAGTAAGCTCAGCCTTAACTCCTATGACAGCTTGGTTAGTAGCGTTTATATACGTTGCTAGTCGGTAATGAGTTTCTTCTACATGGTTCCAGATTCGGGCCACCCCGACCTGCGGAAAAAAGCTGGTCCAGAACCTGGTCATGTACGGCTCAAGCTGATGCTCGGGCGGGGGAAAACCTTGACTGGAATGTCGCTTCACTCTTCTACTTCGTTTAGCTGGCTTAAGGGGACTACTAGAGACCATTGTTACTGAGCCTCGTAGTTCTGTGAAGGCACATCGCCCCCCCCAGCCATAGGGGAGGGATAAGTAAACATTATATCCGCAGACCCAGACCCAATCCATATATTTATCTACCCTCATGGTCCCTCGGTAGTCGGGGGCTACCGCAGAGCCGTTAACAGAGCAGTTCAACGAACAATCTTCCCTTACAATAATACTGCAATGAGTTTTATGCACTTTACCTACGGGGTTACTACCGTTTCTCTGAAAGCAATACGGGAAGACAGAATTAGGCCCCATCAAGGCCTTAAAAGCTTGAACACGCACGAGGGTACTGTCAGGTGACTGCCAAGTTGTGTACAGGTCAATTTTACGAGCTCTAGTCCTTTTCTGACAAGTCGGCTCATGAGTGTTATGTTTACCACACCACAGGGTCGATTCATAATCTAAACAACGATCTGCTAAGCAGCCAGCTTTTACTGCCACAAGTGTGTCAGTTTCAGTGGGGATGTCGGGTCGTACGGAGGATGTAGAAGTACTAGTGGGCATAATGTGGCACACGTAGCATGACTCATTAGTGGTTTGTCGGGCGGTCCAATTCGCATACTGCCAGAAAACATTATCATGGGGAAAACCGAAAACATTATTACCACAGTTCAAGATAAGGCAGAGAGGGCCCGTGACCGAAATCATAATCGTTAGGGTCAAATGGCATCCCCAGATTGGGGGGCCTCCTAGAGCCATCAGGCAAACGGGGTATACGTACACAGCGTCTGATGCACGTGACCTCTAGAGGGCCTTCCGAAGGAAGGTCTGCCCAATAAAAATATGAAAAATCTACACCTGGTACTTGTGAGGGTTCCAACCTCAGGATACTAGCTCCAATGTACAGAAGACTCAGTATCACATCTTTGACATCCTCAGGGACGGGAGCTGGTGGTGGTTCCTCTGTCGGGTAGTCCTCGGCAGTGGATAGAAGGATTTCAGTTCCCGGAGGAAAGGCGACTGTCCATGGGGGAAGAAAAACCCACTCAATCATTAGTACCTGTAAACACAGAAGGATGAGGTGGAACAGAATACAATCATGCAAGCATATATACATGAACCCGAGTGACTTCTACCAGACGGTTAGTAGGTCATTTCAGGAGCTTTCTTCACGCGGGTAGCATGGATCCACTGTGGAAATAATTCAGTTAGAACGGCGGTTCGGGTAACAGCGAGGACAGTAGTGGGCTCGCTATAGATATCTTCTGAGAAGCATTTTCGCTCGAATTTCTTTACTAGGACTTGTTCTCCTACACGAAATTCGTGAGTGTGTGCCTTAGGTGGATCTGCCATAAGATGGTTAATCTTTTCCCAATAATCATTCAATGTGGTCATGAGCCCATGACTGTACTCACTCAGGTGTATATCTAGGTCCGTCATTCCGACTGAAGCCATCCCTTTTCTCCAAGGGATGGGGAATGGTCTGCCCAAAACAACCTCATACGGTGAGAGATTATCAAGAGATTTTACACCGGTCATTCGAATTTCGGCCAGCACTATGGGAAGGATTTTTACCCAGTCCTGGGTGTTGCAGTTTTGCATTGCCTTCCTTAATTTATTTTTTATGGTTCGATTAGTTCTCTCTACCATTCCGGACGACTGAGGGTGGTATGGGATATGAAATGCCCATTTAATTTGGAGCTCCTTCGCTAAGAGCTGAGTTACTTTGGAAGTAAAGGGAGTTCCTTTATCAGAGTCTATTCCCAAAGGAATACCATATCTAGGAATGATTTCTTGTTGTAGTTTAGTAACCACAGTTTGTGCATTTTCCTTGGTGCATGGGAATGCTTCAATCCATCTGGAGAACTTATCCACCATGACCAGGAGATACTTGTATGGGCCTCGCTTAGGCATGTGTGTAAAATCAATCTGCCATTCTTGGAATGGAGTTTCTGGTTTAGGTAACGTTTGGTGTGACGCCTTAGGTTTTGTTATGTTATTACGTGCGCAAATCAAACATCTATCCAAAATTATGGACACATCTTCTCTTAGGCTCTTTATGCAAAATAATTTCTCCATATCACTTATCACCCCTCTTCGTTCACGATGAGAAACACCGTGAAAATCGGGAACGAGGAAAGGAACGCAGTGTCGCGGAAGACACAAACGACCTGTGTCGTCGGTGATAGGAACAGAAAGTTCACCTGATTTGGCACCCATAGTGGCCCAAAATGAGACATCATCTGGCGTGGCTGAAGCCTGAACAACAGAAATAGACACGCCAGGCAACAATGCACTAGTCGAGGCTGCCTGTGACACAGCAGCAACGTTCAAACTGGGGCAGAGGGGCGCGGAGGACGCGGCCTTAGCTGCGCGGTCGGCCAAGTTGTTTCCCCTAGTCTCAAACGCGTCATTAGTCTGGTGTGCACGAACTTTAACAATGGCTAGAGAGGATGGTAAACGTGAGGCAGCAATGAGATCATTCACAAGGGAATGATGTGAAATCGGTTTACCATCTGCGGACAGAAAACCACGTGCCTGCCAAATACCTCCAAAGTCATGTGCTACCCCGAAGGCATAACGTGAGTCAGTATAAATGGTGACGTCGTCATCAGCAGCTAACTGGCATGCTCGGGTCAGAGCAAATAGCTCAGCAGCTTGTGCAGAGTTGAACGGCAAACTGTGTGCTTCTAGGACCCGCTCCGGAAGTTCGCACACTGCATAGGAACACAGAAAAACACCATCAGCAGGTTTTGAACACGAGCCATCAACAAAGAGGTGGCGGCCCTTAGACAAAGGTGTCGATTTGAGGTCAGGTCTGATGCTGGTTTCGAAACTGATGTGAGGTAGACATTCATGTTCCCCATCCTCGTGAGGGGGGCATATAGTGAGCAGACGTGAAAGGGCCGAAGCCACATTGTCAAGGGAAGTATGTGGTCGCACAGTGAGATTTTCAGTTCCTGTCAATATAGCTTCATACCCGCTGCGCCTCTGGGCAGATAGGTGTTGTGTATTCAGATGTCTAAGAACATATTGTACCTGGTGGGTGGTGTGCAAGATGAGGGGATGCGACAGCACAATTTTTTCCGCATCTGTCACCATAACAGCGCAGGCAGCAATAGCCCTGAGGCAGGAGGGCAAACCACAGGCAGTGTTATCTAACGTTTTAGAGAGGAACGCACAAGGCCTCATACCCCCCCCGTGCTCCTGAGCCAACACCGCGGAGGCGACCCCCCCCTCTTCTGTCACCCATAGGTGGAACGGCAGTTCGTAATTAGGCAGCCCAAGGGCGGGGGCCCTGATCAAAGAGGACTTGAGGTTCTTGAAAGCCTCTTCCATGTTGCTTGTCCACTGGATAGTCTGTCGTGGAGGATCGCTGTGGGAGTAAGCAGCACGCAACATTTTGTCATAGTGAGAACAGTCCGGTATCCACTGGCGGCAGTAATTCACAAGTCCCAGGAAAGCCATCATGTCCTGCTTTGTGTGGGGTTTAGGAGCAGCGGCAACAATTGCCACTCGGTCCTCAGACAGGGATCTGCAACCCTGTGATAAGTCATGGCCCAGGTAATGCACAGTAGTTTGACAGAACTGTAATTTGTCTTTGGATACCTTGAATCCATGTTCAGCCAGGTGGATCAGCAGTCGGACAGTTGCCTCACGACAATCAGCCTCGTTTGGAGATGATATTAATAAATCATCTGCATATTGGAGGATCACAGAGCCAGGGGGCAGGATGAGGTCACTCAGTGCATCTCGTACTGCTGCAGAAAACACAGCTGGTGAGTCAATGAAGCCTTGTGGCAGCCTGGTCCATGTGTATTGCTGCCCCCTGTGGGTAAAGGCGAACAGAGGTTGTGTGTCTGGTTCAACAGGGATGCTAAAGAAAGCAGAACAAATATCTACCACACTAAAGTGTGTATGATGATGTGGAATAGAGGACATAATAGCGGGAACATCAGGTACAATAGGAGCTCGTGGGACGACAATTTCGTTAATTCACCTCAAATCTTGAGTGAATCTCCACGACCCATCTGGTTTAGGAACTGGGTTGACTGGTGTGTTGTACGGGCTGTGACATGGTGTGATTACTCCCTTGGCAAGGAGGTCGGACAGAACAGCGTCGATGCCCAGAGCCTTTTCCTCAGATATGGGGTACTGTTTAACATAAACAGGTTTAGTGTTGTATTTAATAGCAGCTTCGTATGGGACACAGTTAACGAAACCAACATCATTCCGGTGTAATGCCCAAACAGAATTAGGAACCGTTTCTAGTTCCGGGGAGGAAAGGGGGACCGAAACACAGCTGTGGTTTTTAAAAGTTGGGTTGCCTATATGCAGCGCGGAAGTCTCGGAGGTTGACACTGTCAGGCGGGATCCGCTGAAAGAGAGGCACAGACCCAGTTTACTCATCAAGTCACGTCCTAACAGATTAAATGGACACTGTGGCATATATACAAAATCATGCTGAAATCTAAGCTGATCCTCATTAAGCAGACACAGCAGTGGGGGTGTAAAGAATGAATCAAAAGGTTGTCCATCAATTCCCACAGAGCAAATGGACCGAGAGGACAACGGTCCCTCGTATGTAGAGCCCAGAGATGACAATGTAGGTCTGAGTTTAAGGGCGAAGTACTTGTACTAGTAAAGCATGCATGATTAACCTGGATACCCGGAGCAGGCTCTTGGCCCTGTGGGCAGCCCTAACGGCGGTATGGGCTGGTTTCATCCGGAGCCCAGTGTGGAGGGGGCGCCACACCGGGTGGAGCAGGAGGGAGAGCAGGGGGGTGTGTCCCGTATAGTGGTTGGCGAGGGGGAGGAGTGGGCTGCCAGGTTGGAACAACCTGTTCTCCATCTCGCAGCCGTTTCCTGCACTCTTCCTGCCAATGCCCCTCTTTCTTACAATAATGACACTTACCCGGTCTGCGGTTTACTGGTGCTTGCTGCTGAGCGTTACTATGACTACGGCCCCCTCCCTTCTTTCTCCGGGATGGACCGGGTTGTCGCGCGGGCGTACCTGCTTGCACACTCAAACAGGCTTTATTAGTTTTTTTCTCAAACATGCCATCAGATTCCAACACTCGCAATTTCTTCTCAATCTCACCAAGCACCGAGGACCCGCGATCGGCCAAGTGAGTTTTCAAAACTTCGATCACCTCGGGTCTGCAATTGGCTATGAACGTATTCACAAACAAAGCATTCGGCGCGTTCAGATTAACATCCATATTTCCCATATGTATCCACGTATCAACAAACCTCGTCCAAAACTTAGTAATAGGCTCTTTTAGCTCCTGTTTACAGTTAGTTACTTGTGTGAGATCTCCCCTTTTTCGTCTTTTCTCACATAAATAATCACATAACTTTTTTCCCATTCTCGCAACTTCCTTGGGGTCGCTCCAAATATATTTCGTTTCAATCTCGCATATCTGTACACAGCGCTCGGGTGTAGCTGGGGCTGAGGGTGATGCCTCGGCTTCATCCTCTTTTACTTTTCCCTTTTCAACCTGGCTACGGGTCACTGCTCTGCCCTTTTCAGAACTATACTCCTTCGTCTTTTTCTTTCTATTAACGGGTATATCGTGTTTAGGGTGTAACTGGGGCACCCCCTCGATAAGATGGTCTTCATCATACTCATCTCCCATGGCTTGGGACAGTATAAACCGATAATCTGGTCCACCCAATTGCTGATTACGGGTTAACCGAACCAATGTCTGAGTGAACCGTACGGGGTCCGAATTCGGATCGGGCAGCATTTTTAAGATCCCCCGCAAAGCTGTGACATCAGGGGGAGTAATTTCAACTCCCGCTGAACTGGTTGCCCATGCCATGCCCACGTTAGCGGGGGCGCGCGGTGGCCAGGGCGGTGGATCGGGGCGATCGCCAGAGTCATATTCTGGTTCTGAGTCGGAATCAGAATCAGAATCAGAGCTGTCTTGCTTCATCGGTTTCGGAGGTCGGGGCGGACGAGCTGCAGCTTTTCGCTGTACAGCCGGTGTCGCGACATTTAGTGCGGTGAGATCGGGATAAAGAGTGGTGACGGGCTTAACAGGTGTTCCAGCCTTTTTAACAGGCTTATCCTCCTGCTTCTCATACGGCGGAGGCAGCGGAGCACTTGGTGCAGACGCGCTGACAGTCGGTTGAACTTTTGATTTAGATTTCGCGTTGACTTTAACTTTAGGTTTAGGAATGGCTTTTAACACAGCGTTTGGAACAAATATTTTCTTTGCCTCATTCCAGGGCTCTCTCATATCATACCAGCATTTATAACATTCCTCCATATAAGGGTAATCCCATTCGGGATCTCCCAACGACTCGTGTATCATACGGTAAGCACTAGACAGATACCCAGCATCGAACGTACCCTGTCTTGGGTAGGACGGTATCTGCGGGACGGACTCTGTCCATCCAGCTAAATTATCTAGATACGGTGTAACAAAGTACGCGAGTCCGCATCTATTCATCCACTGTGCAGGGGTTTCATTGAGTTCAGGCTTAGGGAATGACGTACCCATGATGTACAGTAATATACTTATCACGCGGCGGTGATACACAGACAGACAATCAGACCAACAAAAAAACCAGCACTTCTCTTTTGCAGACGTGTAATTTAATTCAACAAATTATTTTACTTGTAACTACGTTTCTCAAGAGAAAACCGATGGTTTCTCGAGAACTTCTCCGTCTCCTTCCCCTGGGGAAGGTCAGACTCGCTCCCTCGTAATTAGTGATCCCGTCAATCAGGCAGTCAAAAAATCAAATTTATGTCTTACCTGAGAGAAGGGATCACGTCGGGGTCACCACTTGTAAAGGTATGTCTCTTTCTCAGTAGAAAGCACCTTCTTGTGTTCGGCAATGAGCGGAGGGTCACGGAGGATCACCTGAAACTAATCTTCAATTGAGTGTAACACTCTGCAGAGAAGTGTGTGGCAGGGAGCTCCCGGAACAATTGAGGAACAAACAACTCTCTTAGAAATAGGAGGAGTTTATTCAAACAGGCAGGCTGTATCTCAAATGTTCAAAGATGAGAGGGCGCTCCTCTCATTTATACATACACAGACCATCCCTGTGCACGCAAGCAGCAGGGTGGGCTCAAGATTGCTATTCTAACATAGGTAATAAATTCTACCCTATATGGAAATAACACCTTCTTCTCACAAGTAAGAAAATTCTGCAGACCGAGCATAATTCTTCTGCATGTCGCATAGTGGACAGGAAGCACAATACCTGAAAGGAAATGATAAGCCTGCGTTTGGCATACTAAGACCTTTCACATACAGGGTGAAAGGACCTTTCACATACAGTGAGACAGGGGGGTAAAATGAGGTGACAAGGGTCACAGAGAACATAGGAGAGGACACAATGTTCACAAGGTTTTGAGTACATGATGAGTATAAAAGACATAATGTTCCTTCAGCAAGTGTACTGAGAGTCATAGCCACTATTACATGAAGTTCTTTCCAAACAGACTACAATCAGCCCCTGCCAGTTATATATAAGCATGCTTGATTGTGTATATGATTGATTTATTTATTTTTAGTTTTTATTTTTAGTTTATATCTTTTGTGGTACTGTGTTTTAAATGTTACACTCAGATGTGTGTCCTCATTACCTCTCCTCTACTTCATTTAACTATCTAGGCTTTTGTATGTAGATGACATAAAGCTAGATAGAAAGTGACATATTCAGTTATGAGTTGTTAAGATTGTATTAGTGAACTAGAGGATAGCTAACATCAAAATACTTCCACAGAGAAATACAGATACTCAAGAGACAGCTGAATGGGATGGGAATAATAAGATCAAATTATACCCTGATAGTCATCAAATATCTAGCAGGCACAACAAACTGCCCAATAGAAAAGCTGAAAGCTGCTGACATCAAGACCAGAAAAACCTTCACAATGCATGAAATACTCCACCCTGTAACGTTCTGCGTGGCGCAGAGCATGGAGGCGGACACAAACGCTGAGAAGAGCGAGATTTATTCATGGGAATATCATACTCATCGTCACTTAACCAGTCCAGGTTCAACACGGGAGGGCAGTCCGAAAAACAAGCAAAGACGGGCATGACAAAACAGAAACATGTAACGAGCAAAGACTAAAACCGGGAAACAGACAACGGGCAATAGAACAATGAAACATCCAACATCCAAAACAACCGACCAGGGACAAGGGACACTCAGGGACTATATATACAGAACTTTAAACAGGGAACAGGTGAGGGCAATGACACGGGGGTGTGGTAACAAACGAGGAATCAAACGAGCAGGGCGGGATAAACAGGCGAGGAACAAAGACACAAGGGAACCCAGAGTGACAGCTAGGAGAAGGGGCGTTGCCATACGTGACAGTACCCCCCCTCAAAGCGTGCCACTCCGGGGCACGCAAGGGCAGACAGGACAGGGAACCAGACTAGGACAAGACAGGGAACCACGGTACATGGCGAGGGACAGGGACAGCAGACACAGGACAGACCAGAGGGACAGGACGTGGGACCTGGGACATGGCAGGGACAAGGACAGGAGACATGGAGACTTGCCAAGAGCTGGACTGGGACACGGCACGACACAGGGAGACTGGACAGGGCCAGGGCGAGGCACAGGAGCAGGGCCAGACAGGACAGGACCGGAGACAGACATGGGAGTGGGGACAGGGCAGAGGCGTACACTGAGGCAAACACGGCTTGGACAACGGAGACTGGGACAGGAACGAAGTGGGTCGTGACTTGGGGAACAGACACGGGAGCCGGGACAGAGAGGACACCACCGGAAACAGACACAGGGACAGGTACATGTACTCAACCAGATACAACCACGGGGACAGGAACCAATACTAAACCAGGGACAGAACACGGGAGCAAGGGGAACATGGGCGTAGAGGCAGGAACGCAGGGCGGAACAGGCAACACATTGAGTCCAAGACCACACGTGGGCAGCACAGTCTCTTGGGGGACAGGCCTGGCTGGCAGGCGGGCAGCGGGAACAGGAGCCGGCAGACAGGCAGCGGGAACAGGAGCCGGCAGACAGGCAGCGGGAACAAGAGCCGGCAGACAGGCAGCGGGAACAGGAGCCGGCAGACAGGCAGCGTCCGCTGGCGGGCAGCGGGAACGGGAGCCGGCGTGGACGATCTGTCCTGGGTCGCGGGGACAGGAACCGGCGTGGACGACCTCTCCTGGGTCGCGGGGACAGGAACGGGCGTGGACGACCTCTCCTGGGTCGCGGGGACAGGAACCGGCGTGGACTGCTGACGGGCAGTGGGGACAGGAACCGGCGTGGACGACCTCTCCTGGGTCGCGGGGACAGGAACCGGCGTGGACCTCCTCCGGGTCGCGGGGACAGGAACCGGCGTGGATGAGACGCCCTTGGGGAGCGGAGCCACCGGGCTGACGTCCTCGGGGGGCGGGACCGCCATATCGACGTCACCGGGGGTCCGAGCTGGCCACTCTTGGGTTGAGTGGCTACTACTCCCCCCCAAAAAATTCTTTGGCGTCTCATGGGGAGAGGCTGACAGGATCCGAGGAGGGAGGAGCTCCTCAGGGAAAGTGGCGGCAGGGCTCTGAATCAGGGGCGTGGTCCTCCTTCTTCCCCGGTCTGGTCTGCGCCTGGAAGAACATACAGACACAACTGCTTCTCGGTGGCTTTCATGGTGACTCCGCCTCGTCGGAGGTATCGGGAGCTCACAATGACTTTTGAAAGCCAACCGAGAGCCAAGCCAACGCTCGTCTGCACATTCATTCCGTCTGCCCGAATCTCGCGCTATAGGTTGCTCCTCCCTGCAGCGTGTATCGAGTCACGCTTATCAGGGAGCTCGTCAGAAACCGAAAGTGATTTCGAGAGCCAAGCCAACGCTCGTCTGCCCGAATCTCGCGCTATAGGTTGCTCCTCCCTGCAGCGTGTATCGAGTCGCGCTTATCAGGGAGCTCGTCAGAAACCGAAAGTGATTTCGCTTTATTTGTACAGCGACGAGACTCCCCTGTACCCACAGCGCAAGGGGAATTCCTGTCTCTGGTTCGTTCGCGCTGTAATACCGGAGAGTCGAACCGAATCAAACCAGCTAACTTCTCATTACAGCAATTGAACTTACCAGAGTCTCGCTCTCTCGCTGTGTCCTTGTTAGGTCGGTTGTTATGTAACGTTCTGCGTGCCGCAGAGCATGGAGGCGGACACAAACGCTGAGAAGAGCGAGATTTATTCATGGGAATATCATACTCATCGTCACTTAACCAGTCCGGGTTCAACACGGGAGGGCAGTCTGAAAAACAAGCAAAGACGGGCATGACAAAACAGAAACATGTAACGAGCAAAGACTAAAACCGGGAAACAGACAACAGGCAATAGAACAATGAAACATCCAACATTCAAAACAACCGACCAGGGACAAGGGACACTCACGGACTATATATACAGAACTTTAAACAGGGAACAGGTGAGGGCAATGACACGGGGGTGTGGTAACAAATGAGGAATCAAACGAGCAGGGCGGGATAAACAGGCGAGGAACACAGACACAAGGGAACCCGGAGTGACAGCTAGGAGAGGGGGCGTTGCCATACGTGACACACCCAAAACCCACATCTGAAGGCTTTCCCAGTCAGAAGAGGAGGAAGGCACCTACAAAGCGTACAGTCCAATGTTCAAGCTGAGACCTGAAACATCCATAATTACAATCATTTGTAGCTCACAAGGATGAGCTGATGAGAATGTCTCAAACAGGGACATGGATTCCATGGAAACAGAGCAAATGCCATTGCAAGAGAAGCTCCACATTCCTTCCATGAAATCCATCAACAATGGTTAAAAAAGATGATATATGGCAATCCTACCAATGGCAAGAAGGACTGACAGAAGAAGAAGCACATGAAAAAAACAGTAAAAAAAATTGGGTGTATCAGACTGTTGCACACTGTGCAAAGGAGCTCCACAGACAACACAACACAAGGGACAGCATATACTGGCTGGGATCATATACAAAAAAATATGGAAGGCATATGTGCTGGACATTCCTAATTCCAAATGAAAGAAGCCACAATGAGAAAGCAAAGGCCCTGTAGGACCTCCAGGTTTTTACTCTTCAGAACTGACATCAGCATTGTAAATCTCTAAATTCTCTGGCACTCCTCCAGGTTACAGGGTCACAGTAATAAAGCGTCATTTGAGTACTATAGCCTAAGTATTGTTCAGTAAGTAATGGTCAGAATTTGCCTACCTTATAATGGCTACTTCTAGCATGAAAAGTGTAAGCCATCTCAAAGTGGTCCCATAACAATTAGTTCAGTGCATCTCAGTGGCCTCAGTCACCAATTTGTATGTGGTAGACTGCAGGATTACATTTGGGATGTGGTAATATGGGAGCCTCACAGCATGAATATTCAGCTGGCAAACCTAAAACAAGTATATAATACAACCATATCAACCTAAACCAAAAAGGAAAGTTTTTAACATCAAAAAGTTGCAAAAGAGGGTCCTACACAGCAAAAACTGGAGTGTTAAATTTTCAGAGTAGGTTTAAGAGTTGATTTTCACTCCCAAAGAGTAATTGTAACACTGTTAGATTTAAATTACATTCATTGTTGGAGTTATCTGACAGAGTTGGTCAAATTGGTTGTAGCGGATACATGTTAGTTATGGATTATGAACGGGGCACCATCCTGATTGCTCAGGAACCAATATTGTGATAACGGAGATGGGTGGAATATGGTTTAATCAGTCTCATTACTAAAGGGTTAAGTTCTGGTTCCGCGCAGTGACCTAATACCATTGACCAAAATATGTATTTACCACCTTGACCAGATTAATGAATAAATGTTCAAATTTCTTAAATTGTTAATATTACAATTGATATGAAGAATAGCATATGGAATTATTTGGCTCAAAATTAAATTAAACCTATATGTGAATCTACTAATCTAAACCAGGGATATAATAGTGAACAACAAAGAATATAAAATTAAACAACAACAGCGAATGATAAGCAGTTATCAACGGTCATGAGATTTAAATGGATTAAATGACTACTCTAAGACTTGCCTAGCTAGCGTAGGACCCAGGGACGGACACAAGGTCTTTAGAGAGAGAATAGAAAGGAGAAAGAGAAAGTTTGGGCAGGTTAATGGTAAAAGTATTTACTATTTCGGACTCCGGGAGAAATAGAAGTTGGCAACCCCAAATCAGCATATGAACTCAGCGTCTTACTTCGTTGAAGAGGCGTGGTGAAGCGGACCAACCGGTGGGCGTTCACGGTTCGTTTTCTGAGGTGGCTAAGGTCAGCGGAGCTGGTCACGTGAGACGGCTTGAATTGTGGAGACTTAGTGGTGATGTCACAGTTGCAGCTGAAGGGCGCAGACAAACACGTGCAGATAACTTAACTGAGAAAGAAAATGCGTCTTTCCAGGTCTAGTTAATGAGTTAACCAAAGAAGACAGATTAGCACAATTTGAAGACAAAGGGAATTCCCTATTCCTAAATAAATTGACTTACATACTCTGCCTAAATAAGTATTAATTTGGTTCTATTAGTGTACACTAGGGGTCGGCAACCTATGGCACGCGGAGGCATAATCAGTGGCACGCAACACGCTGGACCAGCATCAGCAAAAAAAATCTCAGACAGAGAGCACGATCCTCCAATCGAAATCACTCCTCAACGCTCTGCTCAGGGGAGGCGATTATACTTGGCGATCGATCGCGATATAATACTTAATTATATAATAATATAATACCCCCCCGCTCAACAATTTAAGCTACTCGCTACTCGGCCCACTCATTGACTAGACATGTTAAAATTGGCACTCCATGTCTCAAAGGTTGCCGACCCCTGGTCTACACATTGAGCCATTCTTTTTTTTTTTTTATAATTTTATTTATTTCAAAGCAGGAATAACAGTAAAACAATACAAAACAATTCAATTGAAACATTGGCAGTGAGATCCATCTCCTGCTTCACATTTTCATCTTTTCTCCCAAATTAACAAACAAAATGTAAATTAAACAATACAAGTAAACCCCGTCATACCCCCATCTTGCGTTCATACAAAAAATAAATAAATAAAACAAACACAAGCACCCCACCCCACACACATAAGAACACAAACACACAAACAGACAAGATTAGAAGGCAATACTAACAGAAATTAAAACATATGGTAAAACAATCAGGGCAATATATAAATGAATGATAATGGTACAGTTGTATTTGTAGGGCAAAGTCAGTTGGTGGGCAGTGTGGAGAGTGACTCAACATATGAGAGGAAAGAGTTCCATTTGGTGAAGAAGGAGTTAGTATTTCCTTTTAGAGTACATGATATTTTCTCCAATTTGAGAAAGTACATCACATCTTGTAGCCACGACAGAATAGAGGGTGGCTTCGAGGATTTCCAGAGAAGCAAAATTCGGCGTCTTGCTATTAAGGAGGTGAAGGCTAGAACTAGGGATGCACCGAAATGAAAATTCTTAGCCGAAACCGAAAACCGAAAATGAGGAAACCAAGGCCGAAAGCCGAAAACCGAAACACCGAAATACATTATGCCAATTATTAGTAACATTGGATTTATGGCTAACCTCACTAAACTCAAGGCATTGCTATTCAAAGAATAAATCAACTACAAAATCTGATTTGAAAATATTTATTTAGCACTGACATTACAGTAATGCATATTATAAAATAAAATTAGTGGTGGGCCGTTAACGGCGATAACGCTGACAACGGACGACCACTAATTAAATTTAACTCGCTTGCAGACCGTTTTTATCTGAGAGGATAAATATATGTATTTTATACGAGTAAAATTTTATTATAACTGACTGTCCTGAAAGATAAATATAAATTCTCTCATAAAAACGTGACGTGAGTTGCAACAGCATTAAACAGCTCAGGTAAACACGCTTCTGAGAAATGTCGTCTGCTCGGCAAAACATAACGGGGCTCAATGTGCTCTATTAGCCTACGAAATCCCACATCCTCTACGACAGAGAACGGCTGATCGTCTTAAGCTGGGCGTACACTGTGCGATTTTTGGCCCATTTTCAGCCGATTTTTCACTCGTGCGACTATTTTTCGATCGGGCCGAGTTTCGGCTCAATCGCGTGTCGTGCATCGTATAGTTTACACAGGTAAACGAGGAGCGATTCACACCTCACGACCAACTCCCGATCAGAAATCGCAGCGTCGCAAGAATATCAAACATGTTTGAAATTCAAATCGCTCCTCGTGAGATCGCATGAGAGCGTCGGGTCGTATAGTGTGAGTATATGAATCGTGAGCTGTGAATTTTTAAACCCTGCGATTTAGTCGTACAGTTTGAGCTGGAGCTGAGTACACGATTTAAAATATCGTACAGTGTACGCCCAGCTTAAGGCAACGAGTTCCATAATTTTTGGTGTAATGTCCTTTGCCTTGGCGCCATCACTGAAACTTTTTTGCTTTCTGCATCACTGAAACTTTTTTGCTTTTGAAACTTTTTTTAAATCCAAATAAGCGCGTGCAGGTGGCGATTTTTGCTTGCGTCATCACAACACATCGTTTCGGCCGTGTTGTTTCGGGGATGAAAGTATTTCGGCCGAAAACCGAAAATGCAAATTTAAGCCATTTCGGCCGAAAATTTTCGGTGGCCGAATTTTCGGTGCATCCCTAGCTAGAACCTCTACTTGGCTCCGACTAAAAGTGGATGATTGGGCAGGGAGACCAAATATCCCCACCAAAGGACAAACATCCAATTCAACTCCTAAAATGTTTGACATGGTGTCAAAGTAATCAGTCCAAAACTTCTGTAGCACTGGACAATGAAAAAACATATGACTCAGATTACAAGGGGACATCGAACACCTGTCACACCGATCATTAAATATGTTGGGATAGAATCTAGATAGCTGAGATTTAAATCGGTGAACTCTATGTACGACTTTGAACTGAATCAACTGAAGTCTCACGCAAGGCGCACATGTGCGCGTCAAATGACAGGCCCTGTTCCACCACCCATCTGAGATAGAGAGGTCCAATTCCCCCTCCCAGGCAAGTTTCGGTCTATTTGTGTGCGTGACGTCCCAATCCATAAGACGCAAATACACCCTAGATATAAGAGACTTGAGAAATGGGTTCCAAGACAATAGGTCATCCCATGGTTGACGCATAGGGGGAATCAAAGCATCACAGAAGAGAGAGCGAGCACAATGTCTAATTTGAAAATATCTAAACAGATGTGTGGAGGGTAAATCAAAATCTACAGATAAATCAGCAAAAGTCCTGAAAACACCATCTCTAAACAGGTCATTGAAAGACTTTACACCCCTTTCGTGCCACATAGCGAAAGCGGCATCACGTAATGATGCAGTAAACAGATGGTTGTTTAGAATGGGCATCGACATGGAGGGGGCAGAAAACTTAAAATGTTGTCTGAACTGAGACCAAATGCGGATAGTAGATAATACTAATGGGTTTTTGGATAAATTTGAGGCTTTAAACGGAAGAGGAGAGGCAAGTAGCGCAAGTGGTGAGGAGAGAATGAAAGACTGGATTTCTAACTTACACCACAATAATCCTGGAGACTGAAGCCAAAAAAGTATTTTATGAATATGCGTGGCCCAATAGTAGAACAAAAAATTTGGCAGAGACAAACCTCCATCCGTTTTAAACTTTTGTAGAGTTGGTTTACTTACCCTTGGGCACTTTCCATCCCAAATAAAAGTGATAACCAATCGATCTAATTCCTTAAAGAAAGATTTGGGTAAATAGAGAGGAATACATTAAAACAGAAAGAGGAATTTAGGCAGGACGTTCATCTTTACGGCGTTGATACGGCCCAATAAAGAGAGAGGAAGAGATTTCCACCTCTGTAGATCTAACTTAACCTTGTTCAATAATGGAGTGAAATTGTTATGAAAGAGAGAGGGTAAAGTACGTGAAACCTGTATTCCCAGATACTTAAAACCTGTCGAAACAAATTTAAAAGGTATTCTAGACTGATCAAGTGACAGTGCCAGTGTGTTGACTGGGTAACATTCGCTTTTCTGTAGATTTACCTTGTACCCTGAAATGAGGCTAAAATCGCTCAGAACAGACATAATAGGTTTCAGGGAAACAGATGGATCGGTCACATACAGTAATAAATCATCAGCGTATAATGACAATTTTAACTCCACCCCAGTACGGATAATACCTCTAAAAAGAGGGACAGATTTCAAAGCAATTGAGAGAGGTTCAACAGCTAGGGCAAAAAGCAATGGGGAGAGAGGGCAACCTTGTCTAGTGCCGCGAGTTAATGGGAAATAGTCAGAACGAAGTTCATTAGTGTGTACGCTGGCTAGAGGGGCAGTATACAACACCCTTATCCATGAAATAAACTTCTCTCCAAACCCGAACCTCTGCAAAACTATAAACAGATAATTCCATTCAACACGATCAAATGCTTTTTCTGCATCAAGTGAAATGATCAGTTCTGGAGATGATGTGGAGTGGTCCATAAAGATAGCATTTAGGAGTGTCCGGGTGTTAAAGAAGAGCTGACGTCCTTTAATAAAGCCATTCTGATCGCATGATATAATATTAGGAAGTGTGTTCTCTAATCTCAGCGCCAAGGCCTTAGCCAAAATCTTTACGTCCACGTTCAAAAGTGAAATTGGTCTGTATGATCCACACAAGGTGGGGTCTTTGTCTTTTTTCAGTATTAGAGAAATGGATGCCTGAGTCATGGTTTGTGGTAAGGAGCCAGCAGTTAAAGATTCTTCAAAAGCTGCTAGAAGAAGAGGCTCCAATTTATCCCTGAACTTTTTATAAAATTCGACGGGAAACCCGTCTGGACCAGGTGTTTTATTGTTCTGCATGGTCTTAATAGACATTTCTATGTCCTTCTGAGTTAGTGGTGTATCAAGTTGATCTTTGTGTGATGGGTCTACGACAGGGAGGTCCAATTTGTTTAAGAAGGCAGAAACTTCATCATCAGATGTAGCCTGCGAATGGTAAAGATCAGAGTAAAATGATTTGAAAGCTCCATTGATACCGTGTGAATCTGAATAATAATGGTCGCCTCTCTGGTCTTTAATGCAGGGGATTAAACGAGACGCTGCATGTCTCTTCAATTGATGGGCCAATAACCTGGATGCCTTTTCACCATGTTCATAGTAGTTGCTGCGTGAGTGTAGAAGAAGTCGTTCTGCGTTAGATGTTGAGATCAGATCGAATTTAGCCTGAAGGTCTAAACGACGTTTCTGCAGGACTGGGGTTGGGTTCTTGGTGCAAAGGCCGTCAACCTTGGTCATTTCTGAGAGAAGATCTTGGATCTCGAGTTTCTGCATTTTATTGCGATGGGCTGTAAAGGAAATAATTTGTCCTCGTAGGAATGCTTTGAGTGATTCCCACAAGAGGGAAGCTGAAATTGAGTCATTTTTGTTATTTACAATAAAATCCTCTAAACATGTTAAAATGAATGAGTTGAAAGTTGAATCCGATAATAGTAATGTGTCGAATCTCCACTGTGGTGAAATAAGAGGACGACCAGAGAACTTCACATCAGTGGTGAGAGGGGCGTGGTCTGAAATAACTATTGGGTGATAATTAGAGGAGGTAACTTTCGGAATAAGTGAGTGGTCCATAAACATATAATCCAGCCGAGAATAACTTTTGTGTGGGTTTGAGTAGAAGGAAAAAACCTTGGCACACGGGTTACGAAGTCTCCAAGGATCTACTATAGCATTGTCAGACACAAAATCAGAGAGGACTTGAGACATTTTTGAGCAGGGTCTAGTGTGGGGGGAGGAATGGTCTAAGATTGGGTCCATTACACAATTGAAGTCTCCACACAAAAATAGAGAGTGTGTGTTTAAAGATGGTATAGCTTTAAATAGCTTATGCATAAAATCAGAGTCATCAAAGTTTGGAGCATAAACACTTACAAATAACACTGGAGTATGAAATAAAAGTCCTTGTACAATTAAATACCTGCCATTCGTATCTGCTACGATGTAATTTTGAACAAATTTTATTCCTTTTTTAATTAGAATCGCGACCCCTCTAGTCTTTGAATTAAATTTAGAGTGGAAGAGTTCACCGACCCAAGGAAAATTCAATTTGTGATGATCTGTGTTGTTAATGTGTGTTTCCTGCAAAAAGACCACATCTGCATTTAAATATTTCAAATGGTTGCTTACCCTTGAACGTTTAGCTGGATTATTCAACCCTCTCACATTCCAAGTTAAAAACCTTACGGGATGCCCACCAAGTGACATCTGTAAATTAGGACTAGCCATTTAACATGTTTTGATAAATGCAAAGCAAGTGGTACCAAACAGAGAGCTGGAGAGCAGAGAAGGAAAAAGAAGAAAAAACGATAATTGCCTTCCACATACAGACACTGACAGACACAGATATATACAGGTATAAGACAATAACAGACAGACACCCCATAACATACATTAACATACTCCAACAGGAGTCATATCTACACAAGCTACACCCCCGAAACAACAGTATCAGACTTAAAGTCTGGGCTCCACACATGAATTATTCTAAACAGTTCGCGTATGTACTCACACACAAACACACGAACCAAAAAAAGTTCAATCACAATGAACTAATATAAAACAATTCCAGCCGTACACTTGCAGTATAAACACACATGTTTACGCACGTGCACGTGAGAGAGAACTCAGATAGCACATTTCTCTTCATATTATAACCACCGACTATTGAACATTCAAATAAAACTCTATGGGACATATGTGCATCTTCTATAAACCAAAGTATAACCGGATCGTATTAAATAAGCAAGGTTTAATTAGCGTGTAGATTGGTGGCAAAACTGTTCGGACAAAGTAAAAGTATTCAATGATCAGGCTCACCAGGTAGACACTGACTAATTATTTAGACTATATTGAAATAACACTGGTCGTGGATTCAGACAAAACTCCCATTAAACAAAAAGGAAGCATTAAAATATATATTCTAAAGGTAACCATAGGGCACGAGTTAACCAGACATTGTGGCTACGAACCGCTCTGCTTCGCTTGGAGAGATAAAATCCTGTGACTTTCCCTGAAATGTAATCCGAAGTCGAGCAGGATAGAACATGCCGTATTTAACCCCGTCCATTGTACGTAGTTTTTTGCGGATGTCATTGAAAGCCGCCCTGGCCTTCGCTACTTTAGGCGTTAAGTCAGGGTAAACGAAGAAGCGTACATCCGAAAAAGTAATTCGCTGGCGACTCTTGGCTTCTTTAAGGATCCGAGCGCAGTCCTCAAAATAATGGAACTTTACTATTATCGGACGCGGTGGATCATTAGGTCCTGGGCGGGTTGCTAGTGACCGATGGGCTCTGTCTATTAATGGGCTTTTGTCCAGAGAGAAGGCCTCCTTCAAAAGTTCAGACACACCGGAGTTGGACAAAGGAAATCGTGGGTCATTCTCTGGAATTCCAATTATCCTGATTTTTGTCGGCGTGAACGAGCTTCCAGATCCTCACACCTAGCGTCGGTTTTAGCCAAATCTCCCATTAGAGACTCAACTTTAGCCCTGAGATCCACCATCTCGTCCGAAAGTCCTGATAGAGATGTCTCGACCTCAGTAACAGTGCCCTTAACTGAGCCGAGCTCGGCCCTGAGTGAAGCATTGTCTCGAAGCAGTTCTGATCTCATCTCTTGCAGTTCCACCTGGATCCTGGAATAGTATTCCTTAGATATAGTGTGAAACTCGGCTGTAAGAGTGGCCGTAAGAGCACGCGTAACCTCCGAGGACACGGACTGAATAATTTCAGACTTCATGGCAGCTAGCTCTTTGGCTAAGTTCGGAGTAGCAGGCCCACCGCGGGGAGGCGAAACAGCGGTCGACGAGGAAGCGGCTAGCGCTGGGCCGATAAGAGGTTGTGAAGAAGCCGGAGTTTTAGTGCCTTTTGGTGGCATGTTAGCGAAAATACGTGTCGTAGAGAGTAAAACAAAGTTGAAAAAGACGTCTGGCATAAAAAATAATCGATTTGTGAGTACGAAAATTATTTATTCGTAATTGTGCTATGCGGAGCCCGCGAGTTCTGCGACTTACGCCATACCGTTCGAAACCGGAAGTCCATTGAGCCATTCTTAATTTCCCCTTTTGGACAATAAATGACACATCATGCACAGACAGGCATGGATGTAAGGTCACATAAGCACAAATGAAAATGATTACATTTGATGAGTGATGAGTAACATACAAACTAATACATAGATATGCATATGCCTAATATAGCACATTACATGTTGATACTTTATATGTAATATATAGGTTATATATGAATCTAAATTAATATTACATCGGAATACAAGTGTATTGATATGTATAAAATAATGCAGCACAGGAATATGTGAGTACACAAGTCTATATGACTAACACTTAGAATTAATGAGCATGCATGTCTAAACAGCAGAACACACAGTAATATATATGCATGCCTGCATTCACTATAGAGTTTAAGACTACAAGAACAGGTATATCTATACTGAAACACAAAGTAATACATGGATATGCATCAATGTGGTGTGTTTATACAATAACATATATTCTAATAAGATCACTTAATACTGAATACATGCAAGATCATAAGTTGTGTCTTTATATCAACCACATATCACAGTGTTCACATGTAGAGGCACATGGTCCTGTGGTCCTTTGTTCTTAAGACACTGTCGGCAGGACCTGGTCCTGATGGTGACCAAGATGACCAAGATGGCACCGGTTTGGGAAGCCCGTGTTTAAGGTTGGTAGGATTAACCTACGAAATTTACGGGAACTGCCTCGTCACTCTGCCTTGGACTTGAACCCTAATCTGGAGACTAAAATTGCACTGCAGAATATTAGATCTCTGACAAACAAATCATTTGTTATGAGAGACTATATTTCGTCTAATAAATTGGACTTTTTGTTTTTAGTAGAGACCTGGTTAAAATTGGGAGACACAATTGGTTTAAATGATTTATGCCCCCAGAGCTATTTGTACTTGAACTCCCCAAGGCTGTCAGGATGCTGAGGGGGTTTGGCTATGATCTATAATAAATGTCTAGCTGCCCCTGTGGGATCGTTTAATAGTTTTGAAGCTTTATCTTTTAGAATAATTGGTGAATACGGGATTTCTTGTGCTGTGATTTATCGTCCCCCCAAATATAACAGCAGTTTTTTGTCTGAGCTAGCGGATTTCCTTTCTCTTGTTGTTCTGAATAATGACAAAGTTTTGCTGCTTGGAGATTTTAATTTTCCTATTGATAATTACTCTGATAGAGATGCTGTGGAATTTTAAAATGTGTTGTTTTCTTCAACATGTGGTTGATGCAACTCATAACCAGGGGCATACTTTGGATTTAGTATTCACATTGGGATTGTCTCCTCACTCTTTTTCGGTAGATAATCTGTTTGTGTCTGATCATAAATGCATTACTTTTAATGTTCTTTTTCCTAAGACCAAACCGTATCATCATGTGCGATCTCGTCTATTGAATGACAATGCTAGACAAAATTTCTCAGACTTTTTTAATGAATTAAGTGGAAATTTGTTCCCATGCTCTGAGGTAAATGAGCTGGCATGCTCTTTTAGTGAGATTTGCTTAAAGGCTTTAGATAAGGCACCCCCTACTAAAGTAAGGTATAAGCCTATAGTAAACCTTACTCCCTGGATAACAGGACATATTGAATCTGAAAAGGATCTGCAGAAGGGTGGAAAGGAGATGGAAGACTTCACAACTTCAAGTTCATTATATATATGTTTTGGTCCTCTTTTAATAAGAAGGATGAGGAGGCAAGAGCAAAGTACTTCAACAATTTAATAAGTGCTAATAAACGAAACCCTCGGTTTCTGTTTTCTATAATAGATGCCCTAGTAAATGGGGTTGCTCTTCCCACGTCTGGATCTATGATAAATTGTGATGAATTTTTGACGTTTATCAACAAAATTTCAGACATCAGGAAAAATCTTTCATCGACTAATCATATTATTGGTCCGCAAAACCCAGTAGGTATTAGATTTGAATATTTTCTGCCGATCTTTCTTGAAGGACTTAGAGAAGTAGTATATGGCCTACGCCCTACTACCTCTCCTTTTGACATCCTCCCTACTAATTTTTTGATAAATGTTTTCGAAATTTTTTTGTCAATAGCTAATCTATCGCTTAGTTCAGGATGTGTCCCAGATTGTTTTAAATTTGCTGTGGTTCAACCAATTCTAAAAAAAGCCTTGCCTCGATCCTACAGACTATGCTAACTATAGACCAATCTCAAAGCTACCATTTATCGCCAAGATCCTGGAGAAGGCTGTTGCAAATCAGCTCTTAGCTAGACTGGACCAGAGCCAAATCAGGACCAAAGTTTCAATCAGGATTTAGGAGAAATTATAGTACAGAAACAGCACTTTTGTACTACAGGATTTTGAGTGATATACAGATGAATGCAGATGCAGGTGAGGTCTCTGTTTTGGTGCTACTGGACCAACTGCTGCTTTTGATACAGTTGAAAACAACATTTTAATATTTCTTATCATTTTTATGCAGATGATACGCAACTCTACTTCAGAATTTACTGGAGTGTGTCCAGTCTAAAAGATTGGATGACTTGTAATTTTTTTACATCTAAATGAAAATAAAACTGAGGTTTTGATTCTAGGTCCCCAAAAAGTGGCTAGTAACCTGAAGAAGGAATTGGTTTGGCTGCATACAAAGATTAATACACAGCTGAGAAATCTTTGACTCTGATGCTACTTTCTCAATACATGTGAGGTAGTTGTTACAGGTTTGTTATTTACAGTTGAGAAATATAGTTAAGCTCATAAATTTTCTGTCATTTCAGGATACAGAGAAAATTATTCATGTCTTTGTTTCATGACGGTTGAATTATTGTAATGCGTTGTTCACTTGTCTCAGTTGTGAAAGTCTGGCTCAGCTCCAGCGGGTCCAGAATGCAGCGGCACGAGTGCTTACAGGATCTAAGAAGCGTGATCATCTCAGTCCAGTTCTGGCCGCTTTGCACTGGCTGCCTGTAACTTATAGAATTCGGTTTAAAATATTGGTCTTAACTTATCAAGCGCTTTGTGGAGAGGGTCCAGAGTTTATCTCTGACTTATTAACAACTTACTCAAATGGAAGGGTATTGCGGTCTTCTAGTCAAGGGCTGTTGGTAGTCCCTAGGACTAAATTGAAATGAAAGGGTGATTGCGCCTTTTCTGTATGCACTCCAAAGCTTTGGAATAACCTTTCACTGGATATTCGGCTATCTGGTTCTAAAGAGCTTTTTAAAAAAAGGCTTAAAACGCATTTGTTCTCTTTAGCCTTTGCAGATGGGCACAGCTAGGTTTGCGGAGGAAGCGTAGGTGTGCTGTTTTTAATTGTGTCTATTTGATTTTGGTTTGTTGTGATGTTTGTGTTTATATTTATTTATCATGTTTTTATGTGCAGCACTTTGTAGTCTCACTTGGAAAAGTGCTATACAAATAAATATTTACTTACTTACTTACCTAAGGGCTGGAAAGCTGAATAGGCCTACTGGTTTCAAGAATAATTAATCTTTCCTTGTATGAAATGTTGTCAAGTTTGGTGTCTCTAGACCAGTGGTTCCCAAACTTTTTCTGCCGTGCCCCCCCCCCCCCCCCCCCTTAGTAGATGAGAATATTTTTGCGCCCCCCCTACACCCCCCCCCCCCCCCCATATTGACTAGGGATGTGTTGAAAACTTACAAAAACAATAGGTTCACAACTTTGGTCAAACATGAAAAAAATTAACTGCAAGAAACATTTTAAATGGTTCAAGAATTCTAAATGTAATTTAAAATAAATAAGGAGATGAAATAAGAGAAACAGCAATACATATGCGGCTAGTTTGCAAGCGCAGACATCACGCAGAGCACAAAGCATGTAACGGCCAGAAATATGTGTACTGTCTCTTTAAGGGAGCGAGTTGAGCGTGCGTATGGAATATTGTTTTTTTAGCTTTCCGCCGTAGACCGAGTCAGACCACTACTCTTTAATTTATTTCTGTAAGTAACGCATTAAATGAGCTTTGGACAACTCACCAGTTCATGTATGAACAGTGAAGTATTGCTGGAGCCCAGGTTTATTTTGGTCAACCAGCAAATAAACGGACTAAGTGGAATACCACCAGCGCGAGTATTAGGGTTGAACTAACTCCGAAAAGCAAGCAATACAAGCATAGAATTAGAGTGAATAGATCTGTTTTTATGGATCGGTCACATTGTCCCCGATACCCGATCTAGAATTTTTTCAGATATTAATATCGGAATCGGTGCATCCCTAATATTGACACATGTGCACGTTTTACTTTCAAGCTCCGCGCCCCCCCTGCAATAGCTCCGCGCCCCACCTAGGGGGCGCGCCCCCCACTTTGGGAACCACTGCTCTAGACTGAGTTTGCCGAGCTAGTTCCAGTAGGCTACATCCCAATTTTATGTACAGTTCGCATTTGGAGTTACAGAGTAGAGGTCTGCACTCCCTTCTCATTATATATGCTACCACTGGGCACTATCATTCGTAGGCATGGTATTAGCTTCCATTGCTACGCAGATGATACTCAGTTGTATATATCTTCTAATCCAGATGATACCACCACAACTCTCAAGATTGAGAACTGCGTCCAGGATATTAAAAACTGGATGGCGTCTAATTTTCTTAAACTAAATTCTGACAAGACTGAGGTACTGATTCTTGGGCCTAAAGCTGTTAGAAGCAATTGGGCTGATATTCCCCTTACCCTAGATGGTTTTTCAGTAACATCAAAATCTTCTGCAAAAAGTTTAGGTGTCACTATTGATTCTGATCTTTCATTTGACACACATGTATGCAATGTCACTAAGGCTGCCTTTTTCCATTTACGTAATATTGCCAAGCTGAGACACTTACTTTCATTAGCTGATGCAGAGAAGCTAGTTCATGCTTTTGTCTCGTTGAGATTGGACTACTGTAATAGTCTTCTAATTGGATGCTCTAAACAGTCCATAAAGAAGCTACAACTTGTACAAAATGCCGCAGCTACAGTCCTAACCAAGGCTAGGAAATTCGATCATATTAGTCCCACTCTCGCCGCACTATTAAATATCGCCGATTAAATATCGCATTGAATTTAAAGTTCTCCTGTTAACCTATAAGGCGTTAAATGGTCTTGCCCCACAATATCTGAGTGAACTTATTGATTACTACAACCCATCTCGCCCTTTGCGCTCCCAAAATGCTGGATTTCTCCTAGTTCCAAAATTTTGTAAAACTACAGCCGGAGGCAGAGCTTTCTCCTTTAAAGCCCCTCAATTATGGAATAGCCTTCCAGCTCCAATCCGAGATTCTGACACAGTTCCAATCTTTAAATCTAGACTTAAGACTCACCTATTTAATCAAGCCTTCAGCTAATATTCCCCTTGTAAGGTGTAGGGGCTTGGGGGCCCCCAGACGTTGAGATTTCTGGTGATCTGAGATGTTGATGCTGTCATCCAGCTGTGTCATGGCATCACTCAATTTGTGACAATGACTTGACTGGAAAGCAATGTATCAGTGAGCCCTCATGCCTGTGGTCAAATCTGAACCCCTCCCTTTAGTTATGCTGCTATAGATTAGCCTGCCGGAGCCACATGCTCATCACTGGCACGTGAGCTATATACATTTAAATCAATGGTGGTTTAAATTCATGTCCACTCAGTCTGTATTTCTATCTTCTTGCATGCCTCCACCCAAGACGATTGGATACAGGCACCTGGGGGATGGTCTGACTTGCAGGTGGATGAGCCGTTGCCACGAGGGGTCGTGCTGATGCTGGCCCGTCTGAGGCCCACCGCCTGCACCGAGGGGACTGAGGCTGCTTGGCCGGGGAACAGGAGCCTGGACTGTTGCTGTAGAACTTTGAAACCACCCTGCGACCACGGACTTGTGTTAAGGGGCCACCCAATGGAGGATGGGTTCCCTTTTGAGTCTTGGTCCTCCCAAGGTTTCTTCCTATTCCCCACCATCTAGGGAGTATTTCCTTGCCACTGTCGCCTTTGGCTTGCTCATTAGGGATTTGGACCCATAGTATTGTTAACCTTGTAAATCCTGTAAAGTGCTTTGTAACAACATATGTTGTGAAAAGCGCTATACAAATATATTTGATTTGATTTGCTGAGTAGTGATTTCCTTATTATTATAGACATGAAAAGAGCAAAGTCACAGTTGCGTCATCCTGCAAAACAGCACAAGCAGGCTGCAATGTCTTCAATCTGCATGCTATAATCTTCAACTTGTCACAGTACGGCGGCCCCCCTACTGGTCACCCCCGTCTACAGTGGCAGCTGTCCTGTCAATTGTTGCATTGTGTGCGTCCCTCAGGTGGGAGGAGTCTGTGATCCGTCTCACCTGAGGGTCATTTGTTTGCCTATATATGTCTTGTCTTTGTACCAGTTGACTGCTGGTTATTATATCCTTCATTTGGATCAGTTCACGGGTTTTGGTTTGTGCACTTTTTCAATGAAACCATCCTTTTTCCCTTGGCGTGATCGCTTCCATTTTATTTCGCTCACCCTGCCCGTCACACAACTGGGTCAAATGGCACATCTCGCTCTTATAGGTATAGATTGCACACAGCAATTGTAAATTGTAAAAAGTTTTTGTGTTCATTTTTCAACTAAGCATGCTAAATAAATAAAAGTCAAATGTTTTCAGATTTTTTTTCGGTATGATGAAACATTGAGATGTGCATCAATTGACACATCCCACTGTTCTAGTATTAAATGTTTCCCTTACCTATACCAAAGGTGGTAGAACTATCCATTTGGGGAGGGGCTAATGGGTATATACGGGTGACTAGGGAAATAGAACGGCAGCTTGATGACTAAAGGGCAGGTAATGGTCCCATCATTTTTAATACTCACAATGGTTTGACTACAAATAAAGAAAATTAATTTTGAGTAGCCTACTGAACAAGACTCCTGGAGACATTCCTGCTGCCCTTTCTAGTAAGCCTACTAATCTCTATGCCTGTTCATTACCCCTGGCTACGTAACACAATGACATTAATCTGCCAGTTTCATAACAACACACTGCAAAATTACAAATGACAAAATGTCACAAATTCACCCTACACTAAAGACTAAGAAAAAAACGAAATATATCAATCAAAAATAAAGTTTCAGTTAATCCGATGAATTAAAATAAAACTAATCAACAAGTGCTCCTACCTGATAGAAATGCACACATACTGACAAACGTTTGGAGTGAAAACGTGTGGAGTGCATCATTCACTACTGCTTGGATGCACTCCACACATGGCCTGGACCATAAGGGCGATAGCCTCAGCAATGTCCAAGTAACTGGAATGATAGCACAACTGTACGTTAACACACTGATTTTAAAGCCAGCACAAGCTAGATTATATATAGTAATATCATCCTATGCTAGTTATTACCACTGAGCAAAAGAAGTAAAATTGCTGCATGACAACAGCCAGATTGGAAACCTGCTCCTAGGTTCAGATGGGTCCGTACTCTATACATCTGTCATTCTCGTCCTGCCAGCACCTCTTTCTTCCAGCAACAACAGCACACAGTAGTACGCCTAAAAAATTAAACGTCCCGGTTGCAAATAGCGGAACTCAAGCCAACACCGGGGCTTTTATCGTCAACGTATGACGTACTGTGATAACTACTGATTAACCTGGGAAAAAATTTATAAAAAACATTTATATAACCAAGCAAAAAAATAAAAGAAAAGGCCCAAAGAAATAAACACAATATGCACTTACTAAAACAAAAGTAAACACCAAAAACAAGCTTAACCTATGGCTTTCACCCACCTCTCAGTTCTAACAGTTTGCAGAAACAATTTCAGCCCTACCACAATTTAAGTTGCAGCAGTATTTCTAGTGATGTACAGTAACTGTTGTAATATACTTTAAACAATGAGAGAGCTAATACTAATTCAGCCATACACATGCAGTTCGCCATCACTATATATGTCACAGTGAGGTGGTCGGGCAGCCACCAGAGGGCACGTGCACTCACACGCACTGCACACACCCCCGATCACCAAACCACTTCCTAGGTCCCAATCACCTCAGTATTGACACTGGTGATGGGTTTTAACTCTATGAACGGTTATTAAGCACAATACTGGTTAAAAAAATGTTTTGGTTTGTTTGGAAACCTTTTTTGTGTAATGTGCCTGTTTGTGGAACAAAGTGAAGAGGTTTAACATTGTATTATTTCATTTTTAAGTATAATTATATTGGTTCTCATGTTCACATTCGTGCTGCATGTTTAGCAGGCTAGTTTGTGGGAACTAGGTTTCGATCCTAGAGTTGTTGCTTCAGTCGAGTGATTCATATTTCCCTCCTGGATTTTCTAATATGGCGGCTCTCCGCCACCCGCTTCAACCTACATTAGTTGCCTTGATTGTCCTCAAATAACCTGAACTGATGACCTGAACCCTCTCCAACCCCTTTCTCCTCTTTATCTTGCTTTTGAAAGAATGCATGTATGTCCATATTGTCTTCCTTCGTGCATAGTGAAGAGGAGGTGTTAAGAGGTTGGACTCGTGCTGCATACTGTAGCTTGCCATTTAAATAGTCAGTAGCAGTGTTTCAATAACCTTGAGACTGAAAAAAATAATTCAGGGCTGGCACGAAAGCCCTGATTCTTATATTATGTGTCATTCTGTCATTACTACACATTTGAAGACAGAGAGATGCAAACAAAGTCCTTTAAAAAATATTACTTTACTGATTTAAATGATAGCTTGGCACCCATCTCAAGGCACGCGCCTACTCTCTCTCACACACACACACACACCTGTGACTTGTTTGCCTCACTGTTTCTGCCTCTATTTAAAGCCTTGTCTTTCATGCTGCCAATGCCAGAGTGTGTTTTGATGACAGCGTTTTGCTGAGCTTATCAGCTCACCTCGTCTTTGCTCTCTTGAGTTGTGGCAGCATACCGCTGTGCTTTCTGTTCATTATTTTGGAGAATAAAGAACCTCATGTTCCATACTGACATCTTGCTCCCTCTCTGCTGCCATCACAGTTCCCAAGTAACTAAACTGATGTGAATTTAAGTGAAAGTATAGTGTTTTCTTTCTTTAAATACACCATAATGTTTTCTACAATTAATTATATAAAATAGTATAAATGATTATGCCAGGACAGGAGAGCGGGGATGATCTCTGCTTCCTTGTAGATGGTCGGTTTTTCAGTCACAGTGAGCGAGTAAGGCAAATCCAGTCCTTGAACATACACACACAAGTCCAAAAACATAGAGGTTAGGTAAATTGGCTGTCCCTGATAAAATTCTCCCTGAGTGTGTGACTGTGTGTCTTTATCATATTAGTGTTCGTATCAGTCAGTCTTGCCTTCCCTTCCTTGGTTTGTTCTTTGGTTTATGGTTTATGTTTATGATGTGCTCCTTCCCCATATATAGTCTGTTTTTGTTATGGTCTGTTTTCTATCACTTGTTTGCTTTTGACCTTGCTATGTTATACCCTAGTCTTGTTTTATGTTAATGCACCCCTTTTCTTATAAACCTGTTTTTCCTTCATAGTCACAGTTGTCTTTTGTAATCTTTCGTACATGCTTGAGTGTGTATCGTCTGTCTCAATATGCCCCGTAAATGATGTACCCTCTGTGTGCGTATGTTTCGCATAGAGGAGACTCTTCTAAGGAAGAAACTCCTTTGACAAGATCCAAGGGGCCTAAATGCACCAAAAGATATATATATATATATATATATATATATATATATATATATATATATATATATATATATATATATATATATATATTAGGGGTGGGACGCGATAAAAAAATTAATCGAATTAATCGGAAGCTTTGTAATTAATTAATCGAAATTGATCGCATTTTAATCGCATTTCAGTATTTAACATGAAAAATATTAATTTAAGTTTGAATGATGAATGAATCAATGAACATAATCATAAACATCAACATCTTGTTTATTTTTCCACCAGTCTACTACACAGACCAATATATGAGTGCAGAAAACAGTTCAAAACACTGGAAATTCTGACCAAAAATGTTGTTTAATTTTGAGAGTTTTGCTCAGGATATTGGATGAATTGAAGTAAATCAGAAGATGTTTTTTAATACCATTTTAGATATATTTTTCTTAAATTTCCCAGGCCTCTGCCACAGGCATCTCCATAGTGCCTAGAAGTGGTCTTCTGCATGCTCAAAGCAAATGACTGGATCTTTAGATTCATCATCTATAATATGAGCTGTCACACCAAGATAATTCTTGTTGCTAACAGAGGTCCAGTGATCCCCAGTCAGAGCCACATTTGTGGCGCTCTTCACAATAACCTGTTTTACTTCCCTTTCCTCATCATACAGCTGCTGGATTTTCTTCGACATTGTTTTTCTGGGGTGAGTTTCCCAAAACGTTCTTAGCGCTAAGTACTTTGTAACCTTGTTCTTACGTACGAGGTTAAGAAGTACTTGGCGCTAAGAACGTTTTGGGAAACTCACCCCTGGACGGTAGTTCGTAACTTGCATCAGTTGATGCAATGTGCAGCGCTTCTTGTAAGCATTTATCTTCGACCACAGAGAGCGAACAACACAAATAATGTGACACGTCATGCATAAACACGTGCGGAGTCGCGCGTTACGGCCACTCGCGAAAGTTTAGTCCAGTCTTAATGGTCCAATGAAGGTCATTTAAAAACCAGGACATTTCCTCACATCAAAAAAAACCCGGGACGCCCTCGACAGGATGTGAAATACGGACGTTTGGTCAACCTATCGTACTAGGAATACATTTAGCAGCTATAAGTTATCATTACTGACCTGCGCGTTAGTCCCAACATGTTTTGCGTTGAGGTGGTAACGAAGGGTGGAAGTGCTCCTGTGATAAGCGAACTGCTTCCTACATAAAATGCAAATAACACTATTTGTGTTTGTACTTCCATCTGGAAGTTTCTTATATTTAAATTTCTTATCCACCAGCGTAGCCTCTTCAGTCATCTCCATCGTGCTCATCTTATTGTGCATCTATATAATCCATAATGTCTGGAACTCGTGCACTGAGAAACATTCCACGGTGCAAAAGTGTCTCATGCGTTAAAATGCGTTAATTTTTTTTGTGCGTTAATTTTCGTGTAATTAATTAATCGAAATTAACGCGTTAAAGTTCCACCACTAATATATATATATATATATATATATATTGTCACGTAGGGAAACGCCCCCTCTCGTAGCTGTCACTCTGGGTTCCCTCATGTCCATGTTCCCTGCCTGTTTGTCCCGCCCTGCTTGTTTGTTGCCACGCCCCAGTGTCATTGTTATCACCTGTTCCTTGTTTCGGTTCTATGTATATAAGTCCCGTCATTCCCCAGTCGTGTCATCCGTGATTTTGTCTACTTCGTGCCTTGTGCTTTGTCTACCTGTTTGTAGTGAGTATTGTTTCCGCTACAAAGTATTCCTGCCTGTTCCGTGTTTCCCCGTCGTGTTTGGTTTATCTGTCCGAGTATGTCTGTTGTCATTTCATGTCCTGACTGCCCACCTGTTATGACCCGTGCCCGATATATCGACTCTGCTTTTGGAATTTCCTGTAATAAATCTCGCTCTCCTCAACGTTCTGCGTTCTTATATATATTTAAATATATAAGAAAGAACAAAAACCTAATGCCTCTACCATATTTGACTTTTTTTTTATTCAGCTTTTATATATTTTGATTGGCAGGTGAAATCTGAAATAAATAACTAGTTTTGAAATACAAATAGGCAGCATTGAGCTACTGCATAAAAACTACAGAAGCTTGAGACAATTGAAACATTTGACCTAAGGGTTTTTTGTCCTGTAAGGCAAGGAATTGTAGCTAATTTAACTCTTGGGACACCACTGTGAAATCAATTGGGAGGTAGGAGAAGGAGATTATTTGTAAAGAAGGGCTCCGCACTACCATGCTGACCAAGTCTTTACAATTCCTCTGAAATATTCAGTGCACCAGTTCTGCTGCGGTGAACACTCGTCATGCGTTTATTGGTGCTTGCAAGAAATGTTGGAACATTAATCAGGCTGTTCTGTAGGTATAGAAGAAAGGAATACATTTTGTATCTTGCCTTCACACTTTTTCGATCTGAAAACACTGTAATGTGTATGTACAATTAAATGCTGTACGGTCTCATCAATTTATCCAGTTAAGCTTGACCAGAGGCTTTTATTGTGTTTCATCTACAGCTCAATCAAGCTCCCACATATCTAAGTGCATTGACTAAGTCATGCTTCATCAGTTGTATTCAAAGTCATTCACTCTTTTGCACATTGATACACATTTGCTTATTGAACGCATCCATGTTTGTGCCTCCCTACAGCTCTAATCTATAAGGTGTTTGATACCCATTTGATTGATGACTGTATGGGGATGCCCGCCTTTTTGCTGACTTATTTAACACTGTAATTTATATGTATATTAGTGGTGAATAAACATCTAATATTAGAATAGTATTGATTAAGTTCTCTGTGAGGAAATCTGCAGAATGCCCCTGTATCCCCCAGAAGAGCTGGAAGAGGTGGCTGGGGAGAGGGAAATCTGGGCTTGCTTAGACTATTGGTCCCGTGACCCAGACCCAGATAAATGGATGGAAATGGATTGAAAATGAATGGATCTTATGGATTTACCAAACACACATTTGTAACACATTCCTAAACTTGCTTGTTCAAAATATTTTCTATTATTACCACATTATTGACAGAATAATTAAATGTTACTAATCATTTGTTTGAGTAAACTTTGTAAGAAGAGCACACATTTTATAATCTTACATTCAGCAAATGCAGCACTAAACAAGTTTTCTCTCATAAGGGAACTCACCAGTTATAGTAATCAATTACTTCCAATTCTAAAAATCACTTCCCACTCCAAACTGCTAACATTTTAAACTGTTAATTTATTATTCAAATTGTCAAGGGTATTTTGGCTGACTCCACTGGTCTTGGTTAAATATATTCATTGTTATGCCTATTTCTTCACACATTTACCTTTTGTTTTGCTATTATTTTACCTGTTTGTATATTAGTTGATTCACATGTGCTGGTTTTCTCCCCTCAATGCCATTAGCTAAGGTGTACAAACAGGACCATCACTTGAGCTTCAGGACACAGTTCTTTCACTCCTTTACACCACCACATTTGCTTTTTGGTTTGCATACCAGCTCCTGACAACTCCACTGCCTGCCGCGGCAGGACTTCGGTGGCCTCAGGCAGATCTCCAACCCATCAGCGCACTTCCCTGGCCTCTCATCTTACTTGCCTTGAAGCTAGCTGCCCCCAGTGCTCTACTCTTCTCCTGCATATATCATCAAAATCTCATCCTCTGTTCCGCTCTGACTGCAAAGCTGTCAGACTCCAGAGGGGTTTAAGGAGAAAAAAAAGCTGCCTGGTTTTTTCTTCTTCACGGACTCCTACCAAGCCTACTGAATTAAGACTGCTATAACTGCAGCCACATACAGCAACCCACATGCCACAATTAGAGATTTCAGCTGCCTCCCTTTTCGAGCTAATTTGCCTGGACAACACTGACCTCAGAGATTCAGAGGATTGTTGATAATCACCAGTACCATGTGCCTTAACTGGGTTTATTTTAAATATATAGTGTATATATAAAAGGTTTATATATAGTATATAATATAGTATTATAGTATATACTATAGTATATATAGTATATAATTTGTTTTGTTTTGAGAGACAAATATTGAGGTACCCTATGCCCAGGTGTTTCCATGATTTTTGATCTTCAGTTTTGTATCTGTGCTATTTTAGTATTCCCAATCAACTTCCCAGCACTGTTCCTTCAGAGAGACTGCTCATTTATGGAGCTTTAACATTAAATTGAGTCCTTAGTTCAAAGTATAATTTTCTGCACGAGCTAAGTGAACTTTTAACTTTCGTGCCCCATTATGTATAGATCTCCTGACTGAATACTTCACTGCCCACTCACTGTCTCACAATAGCTGCCCCTCAAACAACCTATGTTCTACCTGCCACTCTCCACTGCTATAAAACAATAGTCTGAAAATGGTAGAACAGACCTATGGGATTGTTCTCTACACAGTGTGTGTGTATGTGTGTGAGAGAGAGAGACAGTGAGCATTTCTTTTCTGATTCTTCCCATTATCCACATGCTAAAATATTAAATGAAGAAAGAACAATGGGCAAATACATGTTTCTCAGCAGTGCTTTGAATGTGGTCTTTTACTCTTGATTTTCACTGAATTTTCACTTTGTTACACACTTAAAAAGAAGACATCTCAAAGCATTCTTAGAAAGCATTAGTAAAAAAAACAACAAAACAAAAAAACAACATAAAAAAGACCGTCATGAACTGTGAGAATTCACCAATACCTTTTCTTCTTATATTGACTCTGTATTACTGTGCCTAATGAGGTAGATCTTTTAAGTTCCAATGAGTGGTAATTTAAAGGGCTTTCCTGCTATTGATTCAGCTAAGGGGAACTCAATGTGGATTTAGGCTGCCTTCTACTTCTGATAGACCCAATTATCGATAAGCCTAGAACTGTGTTAAAGAAGGCACTGAAATTAACATGCTTCCTCTATGTAACGCGTTGTGGAAGCACATGAACAGACAACTCACGCTGGCACGAACTCAAGACAAAGACGAGCACAAGACATTGCACGAACGCACATTATATGGGTGATTAACAGAGACCCTCGTGATCTTGAGACAAGGCACAGGTGTGACTATGAACACGCTCACAAACAACCCACACCCACGGAAGTACATACATGGACATAACGACACGCAGACAACGTAGCGGCACGCCCACAGGGAAGGGTCCGGAGCTGTCACCGTAACACTCTAAAAGCAGTGGGGAACTGTTAGGGCCTCTCAGAGGGCCTAAAATATTCTTAAAACAAATATATATAATATAATTTATCCAATTACTTACAGTTTGACAATCGACATCTAAACAATTACAAAAATATATGCAAATAAATTATTCAACCGTGTCTATTCAATCTGTGTTGGAAGGAGGGATTAAGTTAAGTGGGAGCCTGTGAGCCTGTCTCCCCCTATCAGCACTGTGATGCCTCCGCAGAATGTTGGTGTTTGGGGTGCCCGCTGATCATTTACAGAGAGCCTTGCAGTTATAATTTAGCGCAATACCAGTTTCAAATGACAGTAAAATTGACCAATCATAACTTCCCTCTTAGTGGGCGGGCTTAACTGTATGATAATTTCCGCCCACTGTGGCGATGCTAGCTGTCGTTAGCGTACCACCGCTAGCTAGTTTCGATTAATTCCTTTGATGCCCACTTTATTGCAGTTAATTAGGAGAGGAATTTTTTTCACGGGAGGGCAGGTTTAATGGTCACGGTTCGCTACTGTCTAAAAGTGTATTCTTTCTCTATGTATTGCATTCAAGCCTGACATTTTTAAAGCTGTGATGAAGACATTTAGTATCTTTAACGTAATAGTGAACTTGAAGTGAGATCAGTCAATAGCATAGGCATCTAAAAAAAAAGAAATGGCTCCATCACACATCAGTCACATCAACATCATGCAGGTATCGGAATACAAACACAAATGTGCTGCATGGTCTGATAAAGAAGTAAAACCGCAATTATTGAGAGCATGTTCGATCATGTTCCATCAAAGCAACACATTTTTTGCAGACATAATATGTGCATGAAAGTGCACCTTCATTGTACATTTTTTTCTAAGGACAAATCTTTCTAAATAACCTGAATTGGGTTATTGGGTTAACACTTTGAATTAAATTCATTATCTGTACTCTGAAATCTTTCCTGTTTGCAACTCTTTATATATAGGAGAGACTGTGTATGGTTGTAACACTTTTTGCTTCAGCACCTGTAACTCACTGAATTTTTGAACTAGAGTTCTCAAACTTTTTGTAACATTGCTTGCGCTGCGGAGCTAGGAGGTGGACACAAATGCTGAGGAGTGCGAGATTTAATGAAGGCAATTCCATAGTTGTGGTCGTAATAATCACGACAATCACGGGCAATCAGAACATGACAGGTAGATAGGCATGACTAACACAAGAACTAAACAAGGCAGGGAAACAGAACGAGCAGGCACACAGACTAAAGGAAACAATACTCACGACGAGACAAAACAACGGAGATTGCAAAAGCATAGGAACAGACCATGAATCACACTAACCAATGAAACAAAACAACCGATCAGTGACATGGGAAATATAGGGATTATAAATACACGGAACTAAACTAGACACAGGTGAAGACACTGATGACACGGGCGTGGGAGATGGGGGGGGGGGGGGGGGACCATGGAGACAGACACGCAGGGAACAACACAGACATGAGGAGCAAGGAACCGAAGTGACAGCTAGAGAGGGGGGCGTAGCCCTACGTGACACTTTTATACAAAGTACAGACATTTGTTTACTACAAATGGCACCAATCAATCAATCAATCAAAGTTTATTTGTATAGCGCTTTTAACAACTCAAGTTGTCGCAAAGCAGCTTTACAGGGTTTACAAGGTTAACAATACTATGGGTCCAGAACCCTAATGAGCAAGCCAAAGGCGACGGTGGCGAGGAAAAACTCCCTATGATGGTGGGGAATAGGAAGAAACCTCGGGGGAACCAAGACTCAAAAGGGAACCCATCCTCCATTGGGCGGACCGTTAACACACAAATACACAAGTCACACATAATTCACACAATCAGACTAGGTAAAACGTAGAATTGAAAGTTCTGGGTTTTGATATTGTCACTGTAAATGTCTGTTGATGAATGCCAGGCTTTCATTCCGTGTCGGAGCAGTGATGCTGGTATTGTAGGCTCCGACTGCAGTGTTACTCCCCAGGTGAACCCCGGTATCAGCACATCCACCGGCAGCCAGACCATCCCCCAGGTGCCTGTATCCAATCGTCTTGGGTAGAGCCATGCAAGAA
The DNA here is from genome assembly GCF_052324685.1 of Brachyhypopomus gauderio. Lineage (NCBI taxonomy): Eukaryota > Metazoa > Chordata > Actinopteri > Gymnotiformes > Hypopomidae > Brachyhypopomus > Brachyhypopomus gauderio. The sequence goes on along the minus strand of NC_135222.1, from coordinate 11,306,109 downwards.
GATAGATAATACAGACTGAGTGGACATGAATTTAAACCACCGTTGATTTAAATGTACGTAGCTCACGTGCCAGTGATCAGCATGTGGCTCCAGCAGACTAATCTATAGCAGCATAACTAAAGGGAGAGGTTCAGAGGTGACCACAGGCATGAGGGCTCACTGAGACATTGCTTTCCAGTCAAGTCATAGTCACAAATAGAGTGATGCCAAGACACAGCTGGATGACAGCATCAACATCTCAGATCACCAGAAATCTCAACGTCTGGGGGCCCCCAAGCCCCTACACCTTACAAGGGGAATTTTAGCTGAAGGCTTGACTAAACAGGTGAGTCTTAAGTCTAGATTTAAAGATTGGAACTGTGTCAGAGTCTCGGATTGGAGCTGGAAGGCTATTCCATAATTGAGGGGCTTTAAAAGAGAAAGCTCTGCCTCCGGCTGTAGTTTTACAAATTTTTGGAACTAGGAGAAATCCAGCATTTTGGGAGCGCAAAGGGCGAGATGGGTTGTAGTAATCAATGAGTTCACTCAGATATTGTGGGGCAAGACCATTTAACGCCTTATAGGTTAACAGGAGAACTTTAAATTCAATGCGATATTTAATCGGCAGCCAGTGTAGTGCGGCGAGAGTGGGACTAATATGATCGAATTTCCTAGCCTTGGTTAGGACTCTAGCTGCGGCATTTTGTACAAGTTGTAGCTTCTTTATGGACTGTTTAGAGCATCCAATTAGAAGACTATTACAGTAGTCCAATCTCGACGAGACAAAAGCATGAACTAGCTTCTCTGCATCAGCTAATGAAAGTAAGTGTCTCAGCTTGGCAATATTACGTAAATGGAAAAAGGCAGCCTTAGTGACATTGCATACATGTGTGTCAAATGAAAGATCAGAATCAATAGTGACACCTAAACTTTTTGCAGTAGATTTTTGTGTTACTGAAAAACCATCTAGGGTAAGGGGAATATCAGCCCAATTGCTTCTAACAGCTTTAGGCCCAAGAATCAGTACCTCAGTCTTGTCAGAATTTAGTTTAAGAAAATTAGACGCCATCCAGTTTTTAATATCCTGGACGCAGTTCTCAATCTTGAGATTTGTGGTGGTATCATCTGGATTAGAAGATATATACAACTGAGTATCATCTGCATAGCAATGGAAGCTAATACCATGCCTACGAATGATAGTGCCCAGTGGTAGCATATATAATGAGAATAATATGGGGCCCAGTACAGATCCTTGTGGGACACCATACTTTACTTTAGAATGCTCAGAGCATTCGTTATTTACTAGCACAAATAGGTAACGATCTGTCAGGTAGGACCTGAACCAGGAGAGTGCTTGACCTCTTATGCCAATGAGTGTCTCCAGTCTATTAAGTAGAATATTATGATCAATGGTGTCAAAAGCAGCACTGAGGTCTAGCAGTATGAGAAACGAAATGTGTCCTTTATCAGAGGATATTAAGAGATCATTCAGTACTTTAGTTAGTGCTGTTTCAGTGCTGTGATGAGCTCTAAATCCAGACTGAAATAACTCTAAGACATGTTCTGTCTGTAAGAAGGAAGAGAGTTGTAAAGAAACTACTTTCTCTAAAATTTTGGATATGAATGACAGATTAGAAATTGGCCTATAGTTGGACAGTTCTTGGGGGTTAAGACCAGGTTTTTTAATTAGCGGCTTGATGACTGCAAGTTTAAATGAACTGGGAACGTAGCCCAGGCTCAGAGAATAATTTATTATAGTAAGCAACGGTTCTACATTGCTGTGCAGTAATTCTTTAAGTAGATGGGTTGGTACAGCATCTAGTATGCATGTGGAGGGTTTAGCAGATTTCACCAGTGAAATAAGCTCCTCACGACCAATTGGGGAGAAGGACTCTAACAGGGCATCAGATCTGACCAGACAGCTGTCAAGGTGCATTGGCATGTTGACAGGCTCTGAGATAGCACTACTAATGTTTTCCATCCATTCCAAACCTCAATTCAAATATCACAGCCCTCGTGAGTTGATGTCAAATACATGGTGCTCCTTTGATACAACCTACCCCACTACCGGGGTAGGTTGTAACACATGCTGTGGGAGGTTGTAACTATGGAAAAGATGCCGTGCCAATTTGAAATGTAATCGCTACTAGGCAAAAATGGAAATGCAGTCCACAAAATGCATTGCTTTTCCATACAAACATGCCGAATACATGCCAAAATGAAATGCAAAAGCACTATTACATTACATTTCAATGCACTTTATCTCTTTATTGAAAAACAATACACAATTAGTTTTCAAAACCAAAACGCTGAATTTGTGCCAGAATTGAATATAATACAGCTCAAAATGTAATCACGGCACAGAGGTATTGCTTTTCACCGTACAGTATTTCAGACATAAATGTCTCCTTTAAATGTAATGATCACGAGATTGATTTAATTACTGATGTGATGAAAACATGCCACAATGAAAAGTAAAAGCTCCAGTGTGTGTGGATTTGTATTTAAAGAAAGAAACGCTGAATTCGTGCCAGAAGCCACCTTGAAATGCAATCGACTGAACGTCATTGTATTCCACTGTGTGTCTCTGCGAAGCTGTATTCGTGCCAGAATGAAATCTAATCACTGTCCAATAGGAACGCTTGCCTGAATTTGGGGCGGGGCTTAGACTCCAGTCAGAAGCAATCGCTCGTAGTTGGACTTGAAAGCAGCAGAAATGTCTTTTCACGACAGAATAAAAGAGGAAATAAACAGTCTAATTGGACAAATTGAGGCTGGTGCAGTTACAGACGACTACGTGCTTAACTTAATTAAGCTGAAGGTGCTGGACAATATTGAAAATGGACCTTGAAAGTGCCGTACATGTGCTTGAATTCCACCTTGTAAAGGTGGATGAACCCTGCAAACAGCGCTGAAGAGCGGAGCCCCCGCGATTGCTACCCGTATTTTCCAGATTATAAACTGCTACTTATTCCCTCACGCTTTGAACCATGCGACTTATAATGAGGTGTGGCGTTTCTGTAGATGTTTCTTCACCCGTCAGGGGTGGAACAGAAAGTTAATCAGGTGGTAGGACAACGTTGTAAATCAAAGAAGAAAGTGCTCATTTTCATTTAACTCATGCAAGCAGCAGGCACGACGGAGAATTTTTTTTCCAAACGAATGTGTTGTGCCGAATTCCGAGTCCCCTCATTTGCACACGCATAAAAACACTACAGATGAGTTACAGTGATTTTAACTTAGTTCTTAGAACTTCGTATAGCCAGTATGTATTTTATTTAAAATAATTAACACCCTTGAGCCAGTGTGGCTTTGGACATAGATAATGTGGTGCCGTTTGCTGTGATGGATAATTAAAGCCCAGCTCTTATTTATGCATAGAAACATAAATCGACAATATAATCTGTAGCGTCTTTATGCGTGGATAAACAAATTCAACACAACACCGAAAGACCTTACAGGCATGAACTCTGAACTGTCAGGCACCGTTCAGAAACTGATCAGTTCAGTTAAATGTACAATGAGTCTCCGCTTAACGACGGGTTTAGAGACTGAAATGTCCGTCGTAAAGCAGCTTTCATCGTTAAGCGTGACCCTAGATTTAGATATGCTTTGATCATTAATACAGTATAAAAAAACAAACAATGTTCTCGTGCGTACAGCGTGAGAAAGAGCGATCGCATTTCCGAGATGGGCTTATCGGACACAACCACCCCACCCCTGTCAGCCATTGATAAACTAGCTGTATTAGCAAGGTCATTTGAAATTAACAGGGGAAAAATGCATCACAATTTACCTGAGAAACTACAGTTTAATGTAATATAATTCAAATGGTTTTATCTGCAATAGTATAAGTACTAAACAAAATATGGCATTCTCACCTCAAAATCAGTTTTTTCTCTGTGGAATCTGCATGTGTCTGTTTCCAGCCTTGATATTCACCATGTGGGATCAGGGAGGAATTAGGTAAATACTGGAATGATCATATGACTCCTATCTTATCCGTGATCGGTGGAATTGATGGTGTTACAACTCTCCACATGTTACCACCATACCCGGTCTCCCCTACTCCTGTCTGCTTGATTTTCCTGAGGCTTATGAGTTGAAGAGAGTTTCTGTAGTAATAATAATAATACAACTGATTTTGAGTCCAGCGATAAGTAAGATACATGTAATGGTCTCAATAAGAGTTGGGTGCTTGTGTGCTTGTGTGCGTGGGTTTGTGTATTCACGCAGTAAAGCTCTCATTGCCTGGCTGTTTATTTAAGTGCAATCGCAGCAGGTTCTAAGCTGCCTGAAAGACGGAGACAAAAGACCAGCTCTACTCTTGGCTTTCGTGCTTGACTGCTCCAGGACAGATATTACCTGCAGTGGAAAACCAATAATTGCACATAACTGCTGGTCTGTGACATTGAAACTTGAATAAGCCATCAATTCAACCAAAATTGAATAAGCCATCATTTACTGAAATCAAGTTTCCAATGTGATTTTGAAAGTGATTTCTCATGTTTGTACCTTATTTTGAACACCAGCATCCCTAAAATACATATGAAAGATAGCAAAAAAAACTGAGCTGACTTCCTTGGACACGCTTCAACTCTTACTCTTAAAACAGGCCATCAGTTTGGGCAAAGCAAGTCAAATTTATTCTGTAGTAGCCTCCTTCATGCTTACTGTCAAACATTAACTCTGATAAATTTTCTGATAAAATACTCCTAATTTGACACCTAAATATATGACACTGAGCTCTTGCCATGAAGATGCACAGTAAATTTGGATAAATGCTTCAAATCTCTTTTGAAGGAACTGGTCAGCTGTATGAGTGTTCTATGACCCATCAACAAATAGACCACTTGAAAATCAGCTGGGTAACAAGGGTTGACACAGGTCCTACCTAGATTTTCATTAGTTATTTTCAAGGCTGTAAGAGTGGTTAGAAAGTGCATTAAAGGAATGATATTGTTTTGTGGTAAAGTAGGCTTGTAGCAAGTGACTTGCTTTCAACTGCAACAAAAAGATCTGGAATTCCGTAAATTCCACAAATGTCTGCAGGGTGACCAGGTGAAGGTATAAATGAAATGGGGCTCAGAAAATGGTTGTCACGTATGGCCTCACCCCCTCCTTTAGCTGTCACTCCGGATTCCCTCATGTCTGTGTTCCTTGCCTGTTTATCCCACCCTGCTCGTTTGTCTCCGTGATTCCTCGTTTGTTACCACACCCCCGTGTCATTGCCATCACCTGTTCCCTGTTTAAAGTTCTGTGTATATATAGTCCCTGAGTGTCCCTTGTCCCTCGTCGGTTGTTTTGGATGTTTCATTGTTTCAATGTTTCAATTGCCTGTAGTGTGTTTCCTGGTTTTTTTTATTCATTGCTCGTTACTCGTGTTTCTGTTTTGTTATGCCCCTGTACGCCTGTTTTTCGGACTGCCCTCCCGTGTTGAACCCGGACTGGTTATCTGACGATGAGTATGGTATTCCCTTAAATAAATCTCGCTCTTCTCAGCAATTGTGTCCGTCCTCTCGCTCCGCTGTGCGAGCAGCGTTACAATGGTGTTAGTTCTTGTGAAGTTTACTGATTTTCTGCAAAATATACTTTTAATTCCATAAAACAGCAATGCAGTTTTAGGGCAGTGGGCAATTTAACAGGATTTCCTATTATGGGATCTGTTCGTGAAGGATGCTCTCATGCTAGCCTCAGTAGGGAATATTTTCAGTTGTTATATATACACTTTTATATACTTCTTATGTATATGTAAGCCCCGCTACCAGCTGGGCCACATACACACTCCCTCACTTACGTAGGATAAGCTAGAAATCAGTCGCTGTTAGTCCCGACCACCCTCCTACCGCGGCCAACCACTAGCCGATCCCACCAATTCCCACCCAGGCCTGATATATGAATATCAGAGGTGAATGGAGATAATGACGTTCAAAAGGTTTTATTACAGAATCCAATCATATAAAAACATTTCACAGCAAATATTTATCAGGACACAATATCAGTACAACCCCAGATATTAATTATCTACTCGATTGGGTGTAGTTAGATCGTCTCACCATGAAGTATACTCCCTGAAGTACTCCAGCTTAAAAGGGCCCAACCAAAGCAAATAAAACACACACACACCAAAAGAATATCCAATAAATAAGTATACACTACAAACTTCACTACAACACCAGCAAATAAATCACACGTGAACCATACCATCAAAAGGAAGGGCCCCAAAACTGGTCACTCACTCTAGGCAACGTCATAGACGAAGCACACGTCCTTACGGGTTGAGCACTGAAATGACCTGTTACAACAATAGATGTACACGCTGAATTAACACTCGACTAAGACAAAATAAAAACTGATTTGTAAAATTTTAAACGGGAAGGAAAGAACAGTGAATGCTTCAACTGGTAGGGAAAACCATGCCTGTAAAACAAAAACATGACATTAACACCTTTCGGCTTCCCCCCCCCCATGGGCATTAACGTAGCCTCTGTCCCAAACGATAAGTGCTGCTGCTCACTGCGACCGATAACTCGGGACTCACTGATGCATACTAAGTTCAAGGCCACATACCCGGTTCACTTTATATAAAACGCTCAGAGCCTCGCTGGACGACCGTCCGAACCGCAGCACACTAAAACCACAAATATGTACACTCCTATAATTTAAACAACAAGCAAACATGGCACTAATAGACATTCACCCATTCTGCCAGTGAATACTTTATAAACACAGCACATACCTGCATCAGATCTGGTTAACCCAACCTTTCGCTCTTCCGTGTGCCCAGAGGTGCGGACCTTAGTAAAAACTCTTCACGTGCTACCGGCGTATCTCTCAGACCATAAGCCAAACGATAGTTGGAGGCAAATCCCGCGACACTTTTAAAGACGTGCCTACCCACGCAGCGTGACTCCCAGCACCACCCTCCATACCAGGTAAGTCCCAAGAAGGTGTATCCACTCGTTTAACCTGGTATTCTTAGTAGGGGGTCACATATACTTACTTTATATACTTCAATATGGCTTTTCAGTAACACCTAAATATACCACAAAATAGTGTCACTATTGATTTTCATTTGACAGACATATATGCAATGCCACTAAGGCGGCCTTTTTCCATTTACGTAATATTGCTAAACTGAGACATTTACTTTTGTTAGCTGATGCAGAGAAGCTGGCCCATGCTTTTGTCTCGTCAAGATTGGACTACTGTAATGGTCTTCTAATTGGATGCTCTAATCAGCCCATAAAGAAACTACAACTTGTACAGAATGCTGCATCTAGAGTCCTAACTAAGGCTAGAAAGTTTGATCATATTAGTCCTGCTCTAGTCCTGCTCCACAATATCTGTGTGAATTCATTGCATACTATAACCCATCTCGCCTTCTCCACTACCAAAATGCAGGATTTCTCTTAGTTCAGACTTCTGGTAATCTGGGATGTAGATGCTGTCATCCAGCTGTGTCATGGAATCACTCTAGTTGTGACAATGACTTGGCTGGAAAGCACTGTCTGAGTGAGCCCTCATGACTGACATGAAAAGACATTGGTGTTCAGTTCTTACCTTTGGCAGGACTAACAGGCTGACGCTGCTTCCTGCTGACACTGCTGCGGAGTGTTTTTTTTCCTACTTTTTCTTATCTGTTTGTTTACATCTGATATATCTACAAATCCCCCACAAGAACCTCCACAAGCCATCGAAAAATCTTTTCAACTCTCAAAAACCATCGACATTCAACTTAACCGAAGCTAAGTATCTCAACATGTCTGAGTCAATTGTTGCTTGTGCTGAGTGTAGCATGTATAGTTACTGTAGCGCTTTCTCTTCTTCCGTTTGATGCAAAAAGAATGTCACCAGTCTTGTCTTTTAATTATTTATTAAAGCTAATACAAACAAGAAATAATAAAGAGATCTCTGAGAGTACACAGAAGTGACAGCCTAGGTCTGATTGTGTCCCCCAGTGTGTAGCTTATATATATATTCCGGCTTTCATATATCTTCCGGCTTTCAAGAGAGGCGGTTGCACTTTATCTCTGCTCCTGCACTCCCTCCCTTCTGCCCTGCTCAGCTTAGATTCTCTGTCTTGTCTTAGTAACCTGGCGTTGCTCTTCGAATTTTTCAAGGAAAATGGATTTGATCAGGTGGTCTCTCAACGGAATTAGCTTTTTTTTTTTTCCATGTGGAGTCATGGTTTGGGAGAACCCACATGTCTGGACAGACCGTCCTCATCTGGATATGTGTTTGGCTCAGGGGGGACGTGGCGTAGTTTGTGTCTTGCGCCTCTCTCCCTGGAAGATGTTGAGGATGTTATTTGGAACTTTGATCACTGGGGTTCTGCCGATTGGATTAGGTGTTGCCCTGGTGTATCGGGAAATTAAGAGTGGGGTCTGAACGCCCACAAAAATTGCCCTACTTGATTGACGCGGTGGGTAGAGCTGTTGGAACACAGACTGTGACTTTTAAAAAGCTGGATTTGATCATGGATGGAATCAATGCTCTACATGTGAAGCTGGATCAGTTGGGAGACCGCTGACTTAAGGGGAGTTTGTGTGCTCAAACACTCAAGGACGAGCTCCTTGCTAAATTCTTCATTCATGATTATCTGCATTAGCGCCCAAACAATTTTCTCCCAGAAGGTCGTCGTCTTGGTTACCTGCTCCTACCCCCATATAGAGACTGTCAGAGATAGCTCTCACTTTCCACCGCGAACTTTGACACAAAAACTGTGTGCCAGGCCTCTGGCTCCCCCCTCCCTCTGAATAGATCACGCCTCTCACTGCTTACTGTCTGTGTTATTAATGCTGTATGTGCAATGGAGATTTTTTGCATGCACACAGACTGTTGTCCTGTTTGTGAGAATAATCTGTGGTCATATTTTTTGTCTCCTCCTGATGTTTATCTCTCTATGTTTCTCCTGTAATCTGTACGGCAGCGCTCTCTTGATGTGTGGCCACTCTAGGTTCTCGGTGCTTTACACCGGGTCCTGGGGAAACTGAATTTCCCCTCAGGGATCAATAAAGTTTGTTATGTTATGTTATGTTAGCTCTAACACCAGTCTGCTTCTCTCCCCATTTTATATGATCCTAGGTGTGCATCCCTCTCTGTTGGACATAGGAGCTCCATGTATGGGTTTCTTCCATACCGTTAAACATACAGCTGTTTTCTCTCCTATTCTGGAAGCAAAAGTCTTCGCTTGCTGATCATACCAAATTAAGTTACAGAGGCTCATCCTACACACCCTGTCTTTTAGAAAATGGCAGGCACAGTCTGGAAAAGACCATACAAGCACTTTTCACAGACATCCTTGATAATAAGCAATTCATTTAATACTATAATGTAAGCAAAATATAAGGTGATTAATATAAGAAATCTAGTTAATACTTTAAGGCTAATCAAATTATATGAGGATTATAAAAAGCTATTTGATTAGAATATGAGTTTTCATTCTTGAGTATTGTGGTTAAAATATACCTTAGCATTCTTTTTCACATAAAATTATTCAACATTACCCTTCTTCCGATAATTTTATTTGTGAGAAGTGTAGATTAATTATTAGCCTGACAGAGAAGATTTCCCGTTTAGAGGAGCGCATCCGGGCTTTAGAAATTCCTAGAGAGTCGACAGCACCTAGCGTAACAGGCCTGGTTGGCACAGCTATAGCTAGCGAGCCCCCAGCTCCGGCATTAGAGCCCTCGCAGCGGGGCGAATGGGTGACGTTTCGGCAGCATAGCCGTAGGGCTGAGCAACGTTCGACTCAGGTTCCCGTGTCAAACAGGTTTGCCACAATCAGTAATACTCCGACTGAGCGACCTGTTAAAAGAGCTCTGGTTATAGGAGACTCACCGCTCCGACGCGTGAATGTAGCAACTCCTGTAGAGACACCAGCGGCCATAGTCAAATGTATCCTAGGGGCTAGAGCGCCTGACATCACGGCTAATCTAAAGGTGCTGGCTAGACATAAATATTCCAAGATAGTCATACACCTTGGCACCAATGATGTGGGGTTAAAGCAGTCAGAGATTACTAAGGATAATGTGTGTGAGTTAGCGGGAACGATGTCAGATGCTGTAATATGCTCTGGCCCTATTCCAGTTCTGCGTGGCACCAAAACCTGCAGCAGGTTATATGGGTGCTACACTTCTGGATGTCTAAATGGTGCTCAGACAACAAAGTGGGTTATATAGACAATTGGACACGTTTTGAGGGCAGGTCTGGCCATTTGAAGCGGGACGGCGTTCACCTCTCTTGGGAGGGTGCTGCTCTCATTTCTAGTAACATATCTGCTAGGCTTAATAGTGGTTGTGTAGGAGTTAAGATTCGAGGCCAGGCAGCAGACAAACAGGCTAGACCGATTGTCTGAGCGCAGGTCACACCGGATTGAAACTGTCTTTTCCTCGAGTACCAAAAAACAATTCTGGAAAAATCTGTAGACAAAATTTAATCAATGTTAAATTTAATTATGCTCCTGCTGAGAATAATTTTAATCTGAAACTAGGACTGCTTAATATTAGATCCCTGTCATCTAAAGCATTACTTGTTAATGAAATGATTACCGATCATAATCTATGCATGCTTTGTTTGATGGAAACCTGGACTCGGCCAGATGACTTGGCCTCAAGTTTAATTCTTTTGAGCATCTCATCCACTGTATCAAATTTATCAACCAACAAAGCATCACAGTCGCTTATGTTAATTACTATTTATTGCCCCCCTGGTTCATAGTCTGAGTTCTTGCTGGAGTTTTCAGACTCCCTGTCTCATGTAGTGCTATCAGCTGATAAGGTGATTATAATTGGTGATTTTAACATCCATTTTGAAAATCTATGTGACTCTTTTTGTAAGGGCAGGCCCCAGCACTGCCCCGTCCATGACCACCAGAGGGCGCTCGCGGTCTACGTCACATAGACGCAATCAGCGGAGATGACACTCAGCTGTTTTGCTCCCTTCTTAGGGAGGCTAGCTGCAGTGTCTCTTCGCTGAGTTGTTTGTTTCTCTAGAGCAGTCAGTCGGTAACATTTCCTGGTATTCTCCATGTTGCTTTTTGATTTCTCTCTTCTCTCGAGCTATTAGTTTCAAGTGTTCTCACTTCTGAACCCATTTGGGTCCTTCTCAAGTTTTCCCCTGCTGTATTTTTCTCTAGTTCTTCTATCTGATTGTTTTGAGAAGTTTTTTATTTCACCGTCCAGATTGGGGAGCCAGTTCTTCCCCCGGCGGTTTTTGTCTCCCTTTTGTTATCATTCATCGCGTTGAGTATTTCCGCGTCTTTTTAGTTTCATGGTTTTGCATTTCATTTGTTTGTTACATACATCGCGTTGAGCAGTTCCGCGTTTCTTTTGTTTTGCGCGCTGTGTTTTTGTAGGCTACTTACCTCGCGTTGAGTTTATTCCGCGTCATTATTTTGTTTCTTTTCTGTTGGTGCTTTTCCTTCCTGCTGCCTACATGAAGACGTTTTCTTTTGTATCTTTTCCCGCGAGCATTTTGGCGGTGGTCTCAGTTTCTTGTTTTGTGGTTTTGGCGTTTGTGTTTAATACACCCTTACGCGGTGTATGTGCGTTCCCGTACCGCCGCATAAGACCATGTGGTTTATGTGCATTCGCAGTCCCTGCATAACACTTTTAGCATAAACTTTCAAAAAATTCTTGCTTCAGTATCACGCAGAATGTGGTGGCTCCTATGCATAATTGTAGCCATACTTTAGACTTGGTCTTGTCGTATCCAGTTTAGCAGTACTTCCTCAGAGCGAGGGCATTTCTAACCACAGCCTCATAAAGTACGAGTTGCATTTGGACAACGGTATTCATTGGCCACCCTGCATTAATCTGGTCACGGTGGTAAATACATATTTTGATTGATGGTATTAGGTCACTGCGCGGAATCAGAACTTAACCCTTTGTTAATGAGACTGCTAAACCATATTCCACCTATCTCCGTTATAATACTGGTTCCTGAGCAATCAGGATGGTGCCCCGTTCATAGTCCATAAACTAACATATGTTTCCGCTACAATTTTATACAAGTTGTAGCTTCTTTATGGACTGTTTAGATCATCCAATTAGAAGACCATTACAGTAGTACAATCTTGATGAGACAAAAGCATGGACCAGCTTCTCTGCATCAGCTAACGAAAGTAAGTGTCTTAGCTTGGCAATATTACATAAATGGAAAAAGGCAGCCTTAGTGGCATTGCATATGTGTGTGTCAAATGAAGGATCCGAATCAATAGTTACACCTAAGCTTTTTGCAGTAGATGTAGGTGTTACTGAAAAACCGTCTAGGGTAAGGGGAATATCAGCCCAATTGCTTCTAGCAGCTTTGGGCCCAAAAATCAACACCTCAGTCTTATCAGAATTTAGTTGAAGAAAATTAGACACCATCCAGTTTTTAATGTCCTGGACGCAGTGGTGGTAGTGGTGATATCATCTGGATTGAAAGATATATACAACTGAGTATCATCTGCGTAGCAATGGAAGCTAATACCATGCCTACGAATTATAGTGCCCAGTGGTAGCATATATAATGAAAATAATATGAAGCCCAGTACAGATCCTTGTGGGACTCCATATTATACCTTAGTATGTTCTGAGCATTCACTAGTACAAATTGGTAATGATCTGTCAGATTGGACCTGAACCAGGAGTGTGCTTGACCTCTTATGCCAATGAGTGTCTCCAGCCTATTTAGTAGAATATTATGATCAATGGTGTCAAAAGCAGCACTGAGGTCTAGCAATTTGAGAAAAGAAACGAGTCCTTTATCAGAGGAAATTAAGAGATCGTTCAGTACTTTAGTCAGTGCTGTTTCAGTGCTGTGATGGGGTCTAAATCCAGACTGAAATAACCCTAAGACATGTTCTGCCTGTAAGAAGGAAGAGAGTTGCGAAGAAACTACTTTCTCTAAAATTTTGGATATGAACGACTGGCCTATAGATTAGAGATTGGCCTATAGTTGGACAGTTCATGGGATTAAAACCGTCCTATCGTCCTTGGGGTCAATTTGACCCAAATGAATGTTTAGTTTATTCAAAAAATAATAGTTGACTTTTTTCTTTTGCTTCATATTTCATGATATTTCCTAATTTGATGACAAGCAATAAAATTGTCATCATAATATTTTTTCAATGCGCTGAACACATATTACATCAATTTGGCCCCTAGCTGTTTTAGCTGTTAAAACTTGTCTATCAGTGTGTGACCTAACATGACCACACCTGCAGGTGCAGTTGATAGATTTGAGTTTATATATTTTGTTCTATTCCCGTGAGAACTTTGATAATTCCCACAGTAGAACTGGTTCATGTTTGACTACTATCATGTTCACACTAAGGATGTATATCTTCACCACTAAGGTAGATTCGATACACATCTCGATACACTGTTACCGAAACAATATAACTGCGATACTCTGAAACCCCTTGTCGATATGATGCGATACAAATCACTCCTGTTCACGATATGATGCGATTCAAAATGATTTGATAACGATATGACTTATTATATGAGGATTCGGTTTGATAAATGATCATTCGATACAGTTAGTTGAGGTTTGAGGATGTATTGGCCTAACCCATCAGTTTTCTTAACTCAATAGCACAATTCTACTTTACTCTCTAACAATTTAAGGGATGTACAGCGGGTAAAATAAGTATTGAACACGTCACCATTTTTCTCAGTAAATATATTACTAGAGGTGCTAATGAAATGAAATTTTCACCAGATGTCGGTAACAACCCAAGTGATCCATACATACAAAGAAATCAAACCATAAATGTCCAGAAATGACGTTATTTGTAATAATGTGAAATGACACAGGGAAAAAATGAAGAGTTTTGGTTCCAAAACGCGATAAACGCCATTTTTTTTTTAAATGAGTTAGAGCCAGAATCAGAATGGTATGTGACCACTCTTGAAAATCCAATATTCAATTTTGATCAAAACGCCACATCGGCTGTGTAATACTGCCCTGTTTTCTCTCTTTCTTTCCAAAATGCAACAAACGCCAATCCTGATTTCCCGCAGAACGCCACATCTCCACTCATCCAATCACAGCGCACCACCACATATGGAAACACCATAGAACGCGACCTGTTGAGCCGCCCGGCATTTCTTGTAGCCTACTTTGTTAAAATATATCTTGTTTTTCACTCTCAAAATCCGCGAAAATGAACGGTTTTGATAGTATAGAGGAGCCTGTTCTATTTATGTTAATAGTTATACTATTTTCACTATTTATGTCTGTAACGGGTGCGAGAGAGTCGAGGATGCAAAGACGAGGTGCGTTCAAAGGCTACGTTTATTAGGCTTGACGCTGGACACACTCACGGCGTCTTGAAACAGCTGTCAATCACACTGAACAGTAACCGCTCACGGTGCATCATAACACCAGTAGAATACACTACACAGTACACGCTCACAGCGTGCTGACACGGTTTAACACACACAACAAATGTCACGTTAAAGACGAGCACCAAACGATACAAACACACACACTATATACACGTAGCCTAACAAGCACCGCGTGAAACACATTAGTCTTTACGACTTTAAGTGAACACACACACACACACACCAACGGACATACATATAAAGACACGGACAACATTAACACACGCTCGAAGGGAGGGGTTCGGGGCAGTAGCGTGACAATGTCTTGTTCGTTAATTAAATGTTTTGAAATTTGTGTTTTTAGGCCCAATGGTCAAACTATTATATTAAGATGTAAAGTTTACAGTTATTTGTTATTGTATTTTGCACATTTTCAGTCAAAAAATATATTCTATTGATGCCAAAGGATATACAAGACATTTTGAAAAAAACATGGCATGGATTTATTGCGTTTTGCGAAAAAATGAATTGTTTTTTTAAATAAATCTTTAAATATTAAAATCTTGATTTGATTTGTTTGTGTTTTTTAACCTTAGTATGGTATTTGAAAGTTTGAAACAGAAAACAGTGGTTTTCAGCCTACCACTTTCTTGCTAAAGAAAACACATTTTTACTCAAATTGATCAAAATGGATTTATAGCGTTTTGGAACCAAACTCCAAGTATTGAACACGCTTACTGAAATGTATCTAATACTTTGTACAAAAGCCTTTGTTGGCAATGACAGCTTCAAGACGCCTCCTGTATGGAGAAACTAGTCGCATGCATTGCTCAGGTGTGATTTTGGCCCATTCTTCCACACAAACAGTCTTCAAATCTTGAAGGTTTCGTGGGCCTCTTCTATGAACTCTGATCTTTAGTTCTTTCCATAGATTTTCTATTGGGTTCAAGTCAGGCGATTGGCTGGGCCATTCCAGCAGCTTTATTTTCTTTCTCTGAAACCAATTGAGAGTTTCCTTGGCTGTGTGTTTGGGGTCATTGTCTTGCTGAAATGTCCAGCCACGTTTCATCTTCATCATCCTGGTAGACGGAAGCAGATTTTTCTCAAGAATGTCTCTGTACATTTTTCCATTCATCCTTCCTTCAATTATTTGAAGTTTGTCAGTACCATATGCTGAAAAACAGCCCCATGCCATGATGTTCCCACCTCCAAACTTCACTGTTGGTATGGTGTTCTTGGGGTGATGTGCAGTGCCATTTAACCTCCAAACATGATGTGTATTATGGCATCCAAACAGTTCTATTTTGGTTTCATCTGACCAGACTATATTCTCCCAGTACTTCACAGGCTTGTCTAAATGTTGTGCAGCAAACTTTAAACGAGCTTGCATCTTGCGTGGTGAGCGTGCATATAGGCCATGGCGGTTGAGTGCATTACTTATTGTTTTCTTTGAAACACTCGTACCTGCTAATTCCAGGTCTTTCTGAAGCTCTCCACAAGTGGTCCTTGGCTCTTGAACAACTCTTCTGATAATTCTTTTCACTCCTCTGTCAGAAATCTTGCAAGGAGCACCTGGTCGTGGTTGGTTTATGGTGAAATGATGTTCTTTCCACTTCCGAATTATGGCCCCAACAGTGCTCACTGGAACATTCAGAAGTTTAGAAATTCTTCTGTAACCGATGCCATCATTATGCTTTGCAACAATAAGGTTGCGAAGGTCTTGAGAGAGCTCTTTACTTTTACCCATCATCAGATGTTTCTTGTGTGATAGCTGGCCATCATTTGGGACTGAACCAGCTGATATTAATTTGCACTGACAAGGGGCAGGCTTGCTTTCTAATTACTGAGAGAGTTCAGCTGGTGTCTTGGCTTTCCATGCCTCTTTACACCTCCCTTTCTTCATGTGTTCAATACTTTTTCCCTGTGTCATTTCACATTATTACAAATAACGTCATTTCTGGACATTTATGGTTTGATTTCTTTGTATGTATGGATCACTTGGGTTGTTACCGACATCTGGTGAAAATTTCATTTCATTAGCACCTCTAGTAATATATTTACTGAGAAAAATGGTGACGTGTTCAATACTTATTTTACCCGCTGTATGCATCTGGGGTGGGTTTCCCAAAACGTTCGTAGCGCTTCGTAACCTCGTATGAAACGTAGGAGGTTAAGAAGTACGCTAAGAACGTTTTGGGAAACTCACCCCTGGTTGTTTTCAATGCAGCAAAGCCAATACATAATATAAAAAAATGCATAATTCAGTATATTCAGACAGAGCATTAATTTATTCAAGTGAATTATTCAGTTATTTTCTCCATCTATATTTATACAAAACGTTTAAAACATAAGATGAACAGTTTTTAAAAGTACTGTATTAACATAGTGAATATTATGATCTGCAACACTACTGTCTGCTAGACTTACGAGGGGGTAGCGGCCGCAGAGATGTCCACACCGTGCCGTCTTTTCATGTGTGTCGCCAGGTTTGTTGTGCTACTAACGTATTTCATAGCCCCACGGCATTGTTTGGAGATTGCATGCGTCTTGTCAAGTTAACCACCTCGCTTAAAAAACCCGAAATATTGCCACACGTTTGATCTGTGTGTCTTTTTTGGTGCATAAAATCTCTTTGTCGTTGCTAATGCTCTCGTTTCCCTCCATCTTTGTTGTGTACGTCTGCGTGTTTGCGTCAGTACCCGAGGACACGATGGTGCATTTATGTTGCCTCGAAAAAAAAGAAATCAATAAAAATAAAAAGTATGTTGCCTCTGTAAATACGTTAGAATAAGGAATAGATACTGGAAAACAAAACACCCAATTTAACCATGGTATTTGCCGATGCAAAAAGGCTAGAGTCGATGCACTGTAAATTTGCCCGCAAATTATTTCATGTTGTTTGTCTCTAAAGACTAAAAGTTCACAGTGGGCATAAAAACCTATTCCATGTTTTCACTAGTACCTGACATGTTCTCATTATCCATTTTCTGTCTCACAAATGCCCCCCCAGAAAAAACTACACTCAAAAAAAAAACTTTTCTGATGGTGGCGCTATAGTAATGGACCTATCCATCATCACCAAAACAAGACTTGTGGTCATTAATGTTGAGAAGTAAATTTGAGAAGATATGTATGCAAAATTTTAATTTCAAATTCAAATTTAAAGGTTTGGCCTGATGGTGGCGCTAGAGGACACCTCACTAATTTTTCATATATTAAAATGAACTGAGAATGTAGCTCAGGCTCAGAGAATAGTTAATTATGGTAAGTAAAGGTTCTACATTGCTATGCAGTAATCCTTTAAGTAGATGGGTTGGTACGACATCTAGTATGCATGTGGAATGCTTAGCAGATTCTACCAATGAAATAAGCTCCTCAGGACTAATTGGGGAGAAGGACTCTAAAGCTGGGCGTACACTGTACGATATTTTGAATTGAATTTGAATTGAATCTCTTTATTCGCCAGGTATGTTACACATACAGGAATTTTTTTGGGTGGGAGCAAGCATGTATGACGTAACGACATATAAAGAACACAGATAATGAACAGGTATTTACAGTGAGATAGGACGATAAGATACAGGACAATAAATACGAAAGATACAGATACTGTATGTGGTGGTCGGGGGCTGGTGATGTGTGTATGGGTATACTGTACAGGTAAGTAAAAAGTAGTTAACACGATTATCTACAAAAATATACATATGTTTGTACAGGCAATGCTGATGTGCAGGTTGTTGGTCAGTGCTGTAGGTGAATTTAGTTTGTGTGTATATGTCTCAGTGCTGACCCCTAAGGTTGAGGAGAGCTACAGCTCTGGGGAAGAAGCTGTTGGTGTGTCGGGTAGTGCTGGTCTTGATGGTCCTTAGTCTTTTACCGGGGGGAAGAGTTCGAAAAAGGTGATGTCCAGGATGTGAGGGGTCGGCTATGATTTTGCCGGCACGCTTTTTCACCCTGTTGGTGTAGGTGTCCTGAAGCGTTGGCAGGTTACAGCCGATGATCCTCTCTGCTGTCCTGATTATGCGGTGGAGTTTGGCTTTTTCTTGAGAGGTGGAGGAGCCAAACCAGGTGGTGATGGATGAGGTGAGGATGGACTCAATGATCGCTGTGTAGAATTGGATCATCAGAGATTTTGGTATGTTGAATTTCTTCAGCTGTCTCAGGAAGAACAATCTTTGCTGTGCTTTCTTGGCTCTGAAGGTTGTTAGCCTCCCACGTCACCACCACTGCGTCAAGTCCTTCGATAGGATGGTGTCCAAGAATTTGAAGGACTCCACAGTAGAAACCACAGAATTTTTTATGGGGGGGGGGGATTGCGTCTGAAGTCTACTGTCATCTCTGCTGTCTTTTGTGAGTTGAGCAGTAGATGGTTGCTGCTGGACCAGGAGACCATCCTCTCCACTTCCTTTCTGTAGGCTGACTCGTCTCCATTTGTTATGAGGCCTACCATGGTGGTATCATCTGCGAACTTCAGGATTTCCACAGTGGTTCCTTGGAGACAAAGTCATTAGTGTAGAGACTGAAAAGAAGTGGGGAGAGCACACAACCTTGTGGTACTCCTGTACTGATGGTCCGGATGTCAGATGTGTGCTTTCCTAGCCGCACCTGCTGTCTCCTGTCTGTCAGGAAATCCACAATCCAGCTACACATGGAGTTGGGCACTGACAGCTCGGACAGTTTGACTCCCAGGAGCTGCGGCATTACCGTGTTAAATGCCGAGCTGAGGTCTAAGAAAAGGACTCTAGCGTATGTTCCAGGACTGTCGAGATGCTGTAGTATGATATGCAGTGCCAGGTTGATTGCATCATCAACAGACCTGTTAGTTCTGTACGCGAACTGCAAAGAGTCCAGCAGGGGGTCAGTGATGGCCTTCAGGTGGGTTAGGACCAGGCGTTCAAAGACTTTCATGACTACAGAGGTCAGGGCTATTGGTCTATAGTCATTTAGTCCAGTGATTTTGGGGTTCTTGGGAACTGGAATGATGGTGGAGGTTTTGAAGCAGGACGGAACAGAGCAGAGTTCCAGTGAACTGTTGAATATGTTTGTGAACACTGGTGCTAGTTGGTCTCTGCAATGTTTGAGGGTGGATGGGGAGACGGAGTCAGGTCCAGGGGCTTTCCTCTCTTTCTGCCTGCTGAATAGTCTGTGGACTTCCTGTGGGCAGATTGAAAAGGGGGAAGGGGGCAGAGGTGTGAGGGCCGGGGTGAGGGTGGTGTGGGAGGGGTATTGATTGGTATTGTCCTTAGATGTTTCAAATCTGCAGTAGAACTTGTTCAGGTCGTTCAGGAGGGGGGGGTCTTTTTTGCTTTCTAGCTGGTGATCTGCTTAAGGGCTGTCCAGGCTGAGGATGGGTCGTTAGCAGCAATGTTGGTTTTCAAAGTATCTTCTCTTTGCTGCTTTAATCCCCTTCTCCAATCTGTATTTGGGCTCTTTAAAAATAGTTCTGTCTCCACTCCTGAACGCCATCTCCTTTTCCCTCCGAAGCTGTCGGAGTTCAGCAGAAAACCAGGGTTTGTCGTTGCTATATTTCTTCCGTTGTGTGGTAGAAATACAGCTGTCCTCACAGAAACCGATGTATGACGTCACCGTATCCGTGTACTCGTCTAGTCCGTCTGTAGCCTCTTCAAACACAGTCCAGTCTGTGAAGTCTAAGCAGCTCTGTAGCTTTCCTATGTCTTCACTGGTCCACCTCTTCACTGTAGTGATGACAGGCTTGTTGGTCTTCAGCTTCTGTCTGTATGCTGGTATCAGGTGAACGAGGCTGTGGTCGGAGTGTCCAAGAGCTGTGCACGCGACGGAGTGATATGCGTCTTTGATGGTGGTGTAGCAGTGATCCAGAATGTTCTCCTCTCTTGTAGCGCAGGAGACGTGCTGTCTGTATTTGGGAAGTTCTTTCATGAGGTTTGCTTGGTTGAAATCCCCCAGAATGATGAGCAGTGTGTCCGGGTTCTCTCTCTCTACTTTCCTTATCAGATCAGCCAGCTCTTTCTGCGCGTCGCTTACGCGCGTGCGGACTGATATAGACTCCGGCTAAAGTGAAGGAGCTGATCTCTCTGGGAGAGTAAAACGGTCTGCATTTGATAAAGATTGATTCTAGGTTAGGAGAGCATGACGTTAACAGTACCATGTTGTCTTTACACCAGCGTTTGTTAATGTAAAAGCAGATTCCTCCTCCTCTGCTTTTACCGCTGAGATCCGAGTCTCTGTCCGCTCTGTACAGCTGGAAGCCGGGAATGCGCAGCGCGCTGTCCGGGGTGAGGTCAGAAACCCAGGTCTCCGTAAAGCAGAGGGCAGAAGTGTTTGAAAAGTCCTTGTTGGTTTGGTTGAGCAAGAAGCAGTTCTTCAGTTTTGTTGTGGAGCGAGCGCAGATTTGAGAGAAATAGAGATGGTAGAGGAGTGCAGAATCCTCTGCGTCTCAGGCGCACCAGCGCACGTGCACGACGCCCCCTGTGCCGGGCCCTCCAGCGCTTCCTTGCCAGTCCGAGCAAAGCCAGCGCGCTTGTTGTGAGGATTTCTGTAAAAGTTGAAGGATCTTGGATGAATTCCGGAGTTGAAAAAGGTGTAGAGTTGTGCCTGAGGGCCAACAACTCGTCCTTGCTCCAGCCCACTGACTCAGAACAACAGTAAACAATATTAACAAACAAAAACACACAAAGGACGGAGGAGCTCATCACCGAGGCAGCCGTTCGCGGCGCCATCTTAACTATTTTAAATCGTGTACTCAGCTCCAGCTCAAACTATGACTGTATGACTAAATCGCAGGGAGAGTCGGCTCGTGGAGCTGCTTCAACAGTGCGATACTCTCACAAGGAGCGATTTGAATTTCAAACATGTTTGATATTCTTGCGATGCTGCGATTTCTGATCGGGAGTTGGTCGTGAGGTGTGAATCGCTCCTCATTTACCTGTGTAAACTATACGATGCACGACACGCGATTGAGCCGAAACTCGGCCCGATCACAAAAATAGTTGCACGAGTGAAAAATCGGCTGAAAATGGGCCAAAAATCGCACAGTGTACGCCCAGCTTTAAAGGGCATCAGAGCTGACCAGACAGCTGTCAAGGTACATTGGCAGGTTGACAGGCTTTGAGATTGATTTTTCCCCTAATTTTATCAATCTTTTCATTAAAGAATTTCATAAAATTCTTCATACTTTTTATGAAGTACAAGGGGTTTCTCTAAATCTGGATATGCCATCACAGGTGGTTTGATCAGCTGGTATATAATATTAATAATAATAATAATAATAATAATAATAATAATGTATAGCACCTTTCATACATACATGCAGCTCAAAGTTCTTTACAGAATAAATAAAAGAAACATTAAAAGGAAGCAAAGATAAGACAAAGAGAAAATGGTAAAAGAAATTAAAGATAAAAATATTAAAATAACATAAAATGTAACTAAATAAGGTAATGTAAAAAAGTAAATAAGATAATAATAATCGGGAAAACTATTAAAATAATTAGAAGAGTTAGCTACTCACCCACGCTCTCTTGTACAACAAACACTCACACAGAGCGCAACCTTCACTGATCTTCATCAGTGATCTTCAGTATCTCTTTGTGAGTTACTGTTACTACCTCACGTTTTGTATGTGTCTTTTCAAGTAGGACTAAATACCAGTGCATCATCCAAGTATGTGATGCACACTTTCATCTCTGAGATCTCCCAAGCATCCCTCCATGTACTTCAGAAAGACTGCCGGTGCATTTGTCAAAGTCAACTTTATTGTCAAATCTGTGATATGTAGGCCTACAGGACATACACAGGATTGAAATTACGTTACTCTCAGACTCCATAGTGCAGCGGTAAACATTTACTTAAAATTAACATCAACTAAAACAGTAAAAAAGAAACAGCACAATAGTAACAGTAAAAAATATATAACTAAGTATGTGTGTATGTTTATATACAGTATAAAATAAAATAAATAGAAGGTCTCTGACATTTTAATTCCAAGTAAAGTGGCATGTGCAGCAGTAAGTAAGCATACTGTATGTGCAAAGTGAGTGTATGAGGAATCTGGAGTAAAATTAGGATAAAAGTGAATGTATGCAATGAGTATAAATATAATGTGCAAATGTAAACAGGAGTGCAAATTAAGTGAGCATAATTGGTTTTGAGATGTGTGCTCAAAACCAAGGTTGAAAAAGTGGAAGAGCAGGGAGTGAGTTGATTCTTCTGACTGCCTGGTGAACAAAGCTGTCCCTCAGCCTACTGGTTCTGGCTCGTAGACTTCGTAGTCTCCTCCCTGATGGCAGTAGGTTGAAGTAGCTGTGCATGGGCTGTGTCGGATCACCCACTATGTTAAGGGCTTTCCGAGTGAGGCAGGAGTTGTAAAGGTCTTGTAGAGAAGGGAGTGAGGTGCCCACGATCCTCTCAGCTGCTCTCACGATGCGCTGGAGGGACTTGCGACAGGATGCTGTGCATGTGCCGTACCACACTGTGATGCAGCTGGTCATGATGCTCTCGATGGTTCCCCTATAGAAGGTGCGCATGATGGGGGGGGGGGGGGGGGGGGGGGGAGCACTGGCTCTTCTCAGCTTGCGGAGAAAGTACAGGCGCTGGTGGGCTTTCTTGGCTAGAGATGCGGTGTTCTTACTCCAGGACAGGTCCTCTGAGATGTCTATACCCAGGAACTTGGTGCTGCCACTCTCTCCACAGCGGTACCATTGATGTTCAGAGGAGCATGCTGGGAGGGCAACTTCTTGAAGTCCACAACTATCTCCTTTGTCTTTTGCACATTCAGAGACAAATTGTTGTGACCACACCACCTGGCCAGGTGGCTCACCTCACTTCTGTAATTTGTCTCGTTGTTGATGAGACCCACCACAGTTGTATCATCCGCAAACTTAAAGAAGAAATTGGAGCTGTATGTTGGTGTGCAGTCGTGTGTCAGTAGAGTGAATAGAAGGGGGCTCAGCACGCATCCCTGGGGCGCCCCTGTGTTGAGCACGATGGTACTGGATGAGCTGCTGCCGACCCATACTGCCTGTGGTCTCCCAGTCAGAAAGTCTAACAGCCAGTTACTGTCTAGTAACTCAGTCCGATACTGTCTAGTTTTTGGATGAGTTGATGTGGAATGATAGTGTTGAATGCCGAGCTGAAATCAATGAATACCATTCTAACATAAGAGTACTTAGTGTCTAAATGTGTGAGAGCTGTGTGTAGAGCAGTTGAAATGGCATCGTCAGTGGTACGATTTGGTCGATATGCAAACTGGTAAGGATCCAGATTGGCAGGAAGGACGGACTTGATGTGTTGCATGACTAGTCTTTCGAAGCACTTCATAATGATGGGGGTGAGTGCTACTGGACGGTAGTCATTTAGACAGGAAGGTGATGCTTTCTTTGGGACAGGGATGATGGAGGTGGCTTTAAAGCAGGTGGGGACAATGGCCTGACTCAGTGAGACTCAGTGAAGATAGCTGCGAGTTCCTCTGCACAGTCCTTTAGCACACGGCCAGGTATGTTGTCCGGACCAGGAGCTTTGCGGGCGTTGATCTTGCCGAATGATTTCCTCACAATGTCTGTGGACAGCACCAGCGCCTGGTCGCCAGGAGAGATGGAATATTTCTGTGCTGGTGTGCTGTTGTTTGCTTCAAACCGGGCAAAGAATTCGTTTAGCTCATTCAGCATGGAGATGGTGTAGTCGGAGGTCTGCGGAGCCGGCTTATAGTCCGTGATGGTCTGAATTCCCCGTCACAACCCTCGTGCATCATTGCTGTTGTTGAACTGATGAGCTATCTTCCTGGAATATTGCTTCTTAGCCTTTCTAATGCCCTGAGACAGGTTTTCTTCTGGCTGTCCTCAGGCCCATCTGATCTCCTGCTGTGAAGGCAGCATTCCTGGCTCTCAGAAGCCTGTGGACATCCCTTGTCAGCCATGGCTTTTGATTTGCCCTCACAGTGATGGTCTTGAGCTCAGTGACATCATCAGTACACTTGGTGATATATGAACAGACGGTATCTGAGTACTCTTGGAGATCGGTGGTGTTGTTGTTGTCTGTAGCAGCTTCTTTGATCATGTTCCAATTGGTGGTGGCGAAACAGTCTTGAAGAGCATCTGTAGAACCCTCTGGCCACACTCGTACCTGCTTGCAAACTGGTTTAGTGACTTTAACCAGAGGTCTGTATGCTGGCATTAGCATGACACTGATGTGGTCAGAGGTGCCGATGTGGGGGAGTGGAGCAGCTTTGTAGGCTCCTCTCCTGGTTGTGAAAACTTGGTCCAGTGTATTGTTTCCTCTTGTTGGAAAGTCTATCTGTTTGTATGTCTTTGGAAAGACGCTTCTTGGATCTGCGTGGTTAAAATCCCCAGCTAAGATTAAAAAAGCATCAGAGTGTGCTGTCTGCTGCTCACTAATGTGTGGATACAGTTCATTCAGTGCCTCATTTCTATTTTTGTTGTTGGAGCTCGGAGGTATATAAACAGCGACAATTATAACAGCTGTAAATTCCCTCGGTAAATAGAATGGTCGGCTTCTAATAACCATGAACTCCACTAAAGGTGAGCAGCATCGCGGCACCAGTCATCCTTAATGTAAACACAGAGCCCATCGCCGCGGGTCTTACCTGTTTCAGCGAAAGCTCTGTCGGCTCGGTAGCATGTTAGCTGCTCGAGCTGGGTAGCGTGGTCCGGAACGTTGTCATTTAGCCATGTTTCCGTAAACACAAAAACACAACAGTCTTTCCCACTTTTCTGTGTTGATCTGAGCAGGCGTATGTAGTCCATTTTATTTTCCAGAGAGCATACATTAGCCAGAACCATGTATGGAATGGCCGGTTTGTGCGGGCTAGCCGCTAGCCTAGCTCGGATACCTCCTCGCTTACCCCGCTTCTGCTTTCTTTCATTCCGCTTGTGGCGCTTCCGCACTGGGCGAGATGAAGGGGTGGGGGTCGGTGATGATGCCGGCTTCCTGAGCAGGCCGCAGACTCGTAGCTCCTCTTTGAATTCGTCATTGAGTTTGTTGTTTATGTCCGGAAAAAAAGATTTCCCGACGTCGAGCAGAAACTCGCGGCTGTATTTGCGGTTTGTGATGTTTAGGCAGGACGAAGACGTACAAACACACTGTGATATGCAGCACAAATAACACAAAAACGCTGTACTACTGGGAGAGAGAGAAGCCGCAGCGTGTGCAAGCGCCGCCATCTTGAAAAGTCGGATGGTATTATTTTGTTATTTTATTTGTGAGTCCAAACGAAATTCTCACCCATTCGTACAGCCCCCATGGTGTTATGAATGCTGTACAGGGTCTGCTTTTCTCACTGACGAAGCCCTGGTGGTAAGCCTTCCCTTGGTCCAACGATGTGAACCAGGAATTACCCCCAAGGATTTCCAGGATCTCCTGTATCCTTGGGATCGGGTGACAGTCCGGTAGGTTGTTCCCATTTAACAGGTCTGTAGTCCAAGCATAGGCAGAAGCTCCCATCTTTCTTCCTGGCACATACTACTGGTGAGAAATACGGAGAACAGGAACATTGAACATACCCGGTTTTAGCAACCCACATTAGACAGACATCACTTTGTTCTTAGAGATAGCTATTTGTCGTGTACCCACCCTGGCTATATGGGGTTGGCTCTTGGATTTCTGTGTCTTTAGAATGGATAAAATAGCTTTTGCAGCCCTACAGCCTACACTGTAAAACCCAACAAGTTCACTAAACTCAAAAGTTTTGTTGTAATCGATTACCTAAGAAATTTTAAGTTCGTGTAATATAATTTTTAAGTACAGTTAACTTAAAATAATAAAACTTTAAATAAAATATATAAGTTTAGGAAAATCTTAATTTTTAAAATAAAAAAAATATAAAATATATTAATATAAAAATATATTAATATAAAATATTAAGTACTATAGACTACAATACTTTTAGTAATAATTATATAATTAATATAATTTCCCCCAACTTAACCATTTTTTTTTTACATTTGTATGGCATTTGGCAGACGCTCTTATCCAGAGCGACTTACATTTTATCTCATTTTTTTAATACAAGTGAGCAATTGAGGGTTAAGGGCCTTGCTCAGGGACACCTCAGTCATGGCCTCAGGTCTGGGAATCGAACCCATGACCCTCCGGTCACAAGACCAGTTCCCAAACCGCCAGGCCATGACGCGCCGCCATTGTGACCACTGTAAAAAGTAAATCCGGGACACCGGGCATGTTGGTGACGTCAGACGTCATTACTCAAAAATATGTACTCATTTAAACTTAAAACATAACAAAAAGTTAAGACAGCGCAAAACCTTAATGCTGGGTTAACTAAATAACAAGATTTGAGTGTTATACCAATAAAGAGTATAAGTTAACAATACTGTTCGGGTTTACAGTGTACCTTTAGGGCAGAGCCCAGTCTTTTCACCATGTAACCAGAAGGGACAAATTCTCTAGGCGTGTCATTGGTCAGCACCAGCTCTTCTATCACATTGAAGCCAATGATCACTACTGACAACTAGGATTGGGACCAAGACAGGCTGCATTTTTTGACAGCATGAATTCAATCTTGATCCAGCGCTAATATGGGATGTCTGTCCAATTTACCACTGATAGGTCCAATGTTCCTTCCTTAAGTAACTCTTTCACTGGTCTCATTTCCACATCTGGCAGGTATCTCCTTTTCCAGTTTCTCACTATTGATACTTGTGAACCAGTGTATTATTTTGTCAACACTGGCCTGGGAGGTTACAAGTGAGAGTAAGAAGATTCACAGTTCCCTTTTCTTGGAGGGCAGAGTTGATCTTGGTGACATTGCTCAAGTCCCAGGACACACATGGCATGAGCTTAAAGAAATTAGCTGAACTTGCTTTTGCCCACAGGTTTGTCCTCCTGATTCATTGCCCTTCATTTAATTTGATATTGTATTGCTTTTGCTGCCACATTTATTATTCATTATGGATATCATGGGTGCTAAAAAATGTTCAGCAATGGTCCTTGAAAATGGTTAAAGTGATAGTACTGCCATATTTCATCAGCAGCAATTACAATCTCATCTAAATCTTCCACATGTTTTTTTACTACATATTTCTCCTATTGCATTAGCACAGAACAAGAATTCCTATAAAGGAGTTTATATAAACTAATTTGGTATGAATTTATATGTATGTGTTTTATACAATGGATGAAATAAATCAGTTGAACTGAGAAAACCAACATGCAAGCTTACAAACACCCAAATAATATCACTTATCACTTTTATACTATACATTCTGTATGAGCCCTGTATTAACCCTTTGAGGTTTAGGGGCACTTTTCCTGTTTAAGCGTGTTTTCCTCTATATATAGAAGAGGAGAGATCCAGTTCTCTCTCTCTCTCACACACACACACACACACACACACACATATATAGTTATTGACACACTTTAAAATAATTGTAGGTGAAATTGCTGTATTCTCCTTGCAGTTTACAGAAGGACATGGCTATGGGCATACTACACCATGCAGTGTCATGGCATATGGCAATGTTCATAATAATAATAAAATTAAGTCAATTCATGATGATGAATAAAGTTCAAACATGAATGCTGACAATATTTATTGTGTTTATTATAAATGCCAGACAATGGTGTTTATGAAGCACCTCAGAAAATGTAACGGTGTTGTATTGGAACATTCATGCATTCGCACAAAACATGCGCCTAAGCAAAATTGTGACATTGTGATGCAGGAGTGAGTTGTGTACTCAAATTGTTTCATTTGTTAAAGCAAACCAGAAAGAGAAAAGGGGCTTTGTCATAACATATGTAGAAAATAAGCTTGGCAACAGTCTCTATGGAGACTAGGGACTTTCAATGTGAAGCACTAAAATTTAGACGCCTGTGGGATTTAAAACAGGAGACAAATGAGGAACAGGTGTGTGTAATGATTCAGTAAACAGATGAAGTGTGCTGGGATTGGTGGGTGTGCTCTGAGAGGGATAGCAGGACATGGTATGGGCCAAGACAAGTGTTAGGACTGGCCCTACCAATAAACTAAGCATAATCTAATCTCAAATCTCAAAATACATTTTAATCTCAAAATATGATTGATTGGTGGATCTCAGGATTAGCTTTACTTTCTCATAAATGTTTATTGGAATGCTAATGTAATGTAATGTACTTCAATCTCTTTTTAAACTTGGAATCTGGTAAAGCGAACTGTCTCCCCATTTTGGTTTAAAATAGTTATTCCAGCTGAAGGGCAGAGATATTTCTTACATTCATGGATGAAAGATTGGTCACATTTAACCTTGAAGCAAAGTCTGGAGCACATACTAAGATATAGCAAACTGAATAATATATTTATATTTATGGATTTATAATACATATAGAATAGATTATTCTATTTCTATCTGTATTATATCTGTATTTGTTTTAATAAGAGCAGTGTTACAGGAAATCATTTTACATTTGTGAACTGGATCTCTCCTCTCTGGAATTCTGTTCCAAAATGATAGTGAGGACTGATAGACTACATGCTTCATGATTGCAGAAGCCAAAAATGTTTCATCAATTTGTTTCCTCTGATATACCTGAAAAATACTAAAAAGAAATGCTGTACTCCAGTGTGATAGTCTAGGCAAGCCACATCGGCTGTCTGCACTCAGACACAAAGGGCAATGGTTACCTCTACTTCTTGATCCTGTGTATGTAATACCAAACCATATATTTTCAGTAATAATGGACCAACCATGTGCATTCAATAGGAGTGCTGCTCCGTGGGGAAGTGTGGCTTCCACACACTGCAAACACCTTATTTGGAATAACCCACCAGCCAGTGTGCTTAGAAACATACTAGTGTTTTCTTTCTTTCCCAACCCAGCTCTTGGCCAGTCTCCATGTCTCCTGTCTCTGACCTGCCTCTGTCTCTATGTCCTGCCTTGCCCGGTCTTGTCCCTCCGGTCTGTCCTGGAGTGTCCTGTCCCTGACCGTGCCCCGTGGTTCCCTGTCCTGTCCTAGTCTGGTTCCTGTCCTGTCTGCCCTTCGGGGGGGGGGGGGGGGGGGGGGGGGGGGGTACTGTCACATAGGGCTACGCCACCCTCTCCTCACTGTCACTCCAGTGTCTCTGTTCCTCGTGTCTCTGTTTTTCCTTACCCATTAGCCCCGCTTTGCTTGTCTGTTGCCCTGGTTTCTGCCTGTCTGCAACGCCCGTGTCGTAATCGTCCTCGGGTGTGTCTCGTTATGTTCCGTGTACTTATAGTCCCTGTGTTTTCCTAGCCCCTTGTCGGGCTACTTCTGAGGACTTCGAATATGGAATGCCCTGTAATAAATCTTGCTCTTCTCAGCGTTTGTGTCCGCCTCTGTGTTCTGCGTCGCGCAGAACGTTACACTTTGGCGCCGGCGAGGAGACGCTCAGGGACATAACGTAAACCACCGTGACCAGATTAATGAATAAATGGCTCAAGAATGGAACTAAACCTATATGTAAATCTACTAATCTAAACCAAAGATATAATAATAAACAATAAAAGGTATTATGATGGAATCCATTAATACTGAATACATGAGAGATCATAAGTTGTGCGTTTTTATCAACCATAGATCACATAATGTTCAAATCTCATAATAATCATCAAATCTCACATAATGCCTCGCCGGCCCCAAATTTATTAACTGTTGTAAGGTGTCCTTGAGTGCCATGAAAGGCGCCATCACAAAATAAAATGTATTATTATTATTAATTATCTCATTGGCACATGCATTGATCCTCTGTCCAGGGTCCTTAAGGGCTGGTAAAAATGAATACTGGTTTTAAGAATAATTACCCTTCCCTTGGTTGGAAGGCTGTCGAGTTTGGTGTCTTTAGATTGATTTCACAGAGTTTGTTCCTGTAGGCTGGACTCTGACTCCATGTACATCTTAGATTTGAATTTATAAAGACCTCTTAAATATTTGCCTCCTCAGTTATGAGTCTTAACAAAGGACTTACAAGGGATGGTAAATTGGGCTAAAACTTTGGGGAATCATACAGTATAAGGCAGTAATTTAGTGTTTATGAGTGTAGATCCATCCTGAGTTCATGAGCCCTGTGTCCTTCAGAGGAAGGTTGATCCTGACCAGACCACTTTTATGGCCTTTCTTCCAGGAGATCAGATAAGGTTAGGATTCTAAACTTTTGAGAAGAAGACCATTGTGAGTGTGATTTCCCTAGAGCATAAGTGATGGGTGGAAAACCATGTTTACCTTTCCCATACAATTAAAGGGATTAGATGAGTCAGTCTCTCACACTCTACAGAGGAGGGGTCCTCTATATGTGTGATTGTGAAGTGGCCCTGGCTATCTCCACTACACTAGAAAAGCAGCTCAGGGGTCAGGTACATTCTGACTATATGTGATCTAGTTTAATTCAGCAGTCCCATTATAGTTGATAATAGTGGTATAGATTTCATTTCATTTAATTGGAGAGGACACTACTCAAACCACCTGTATCAGTTGTGTGAGGAATTATTGTTCATGCCCACTCCAACCCCCAAAAAATGTGCCTATGCACATGTGCCACCACAATAATAACTGCCGTACTTGTTAATTGTGTCTTTTTGTTTCTGCATATTATAGTTAATAAATTATTAACCATATGCCCTGTCTGCAATCTCACACAACATTATTCTGCTCTTTGCAAGGCTAAATTTCCTTACAGATAAAGCATGTGAAGCATGTGAAACATGTGAAACTAGTGACAATGGGCAGAGAGCTACACGAGGGGCCATGGAAACTAAAACCAAAAGAAAGAAGCACATAGGAAACAAAAGTAAAGGTGTAACTGACAGATGGGGAAGGGGCTAGAGCTGAAAAGTGCCATGTATACTTTCACTCCTGAAAAGTGCCATGAATACTTTCACTCCTGAAAAGTGCCATGTATACTTTCACTCCTGAAAAGTGCCATGTATACTTTCACTCCTGAAAAGTGCCATGTATACTTTCACTCCTGAAATGACAGCTTGGCTGAAACGTTCAACCAATCTCAGTTAAACAAATGAACTCAATTAAGTCAATACTGAACATGTTTGTATCAGACACTGCAAAGGACTGGGACAAGTAGTTTCTGCTTTTATTTACTGGGAGATGTTACAAGCACAACTCTACTGGATTTTTTTTTCAGCTTGAGCTATTGCATGTCTAGCCAGTATAATGACCCTTAGACATTTCACACCCAATGTTAAGTGGCCAAAATGGTCAGCAATGGGTATCCTCAGTATCCTCTTGCAGATGAGAGACCACCTGGAGTCATTTGGGGAATCTTATTTGCATTTGGTAAACATAGAGTTTATATGACCTGACCTTGACTGACAGAAGAACAATTGAAGGCTTGACTGACAGAATTCCAGCTGGATCAAGTTGGATCATTTTGAATATTATTCTTTAGAGACCCTTTTTTTGTTTTCTGCTCTTGACTAGATCATTAGCCACAGCCAGCAAAACTGGCTGTAACAAATGTGGATTGTGTATATTTGTTTCAGCTTTCTTTTCACTAAGGCAGAATGATTGTAACGCAGCATACATTGCGGAGCGAGGAGTTGGACACAAACGCTGAGAAGAGCGAGATTTAATGAAGGGAATTCCTAACTCAGGGTCAAAAAGGAAGGCACGGGTCAGATCATCAAGGGAATCCGAACAAGAAACATGCAGCAACATACGAATAAAGCTCACAAATCACAAACCTCACAAAATAACAGACAACAGGCTAGGGAAACACAAGGACTATGTAACGTTCTGCGCGATGCAGAGCAGGGAGGCGGACACAAATGCTGAGGAGAGCGAGATTTATTAAATGGAATTCCATAATCAGAGTCGTGATAACAGGCACGGATCATATTGGGAGGGCAGTCCATACAGGAAATATAAACAGGCATACTTGGACAGGGAAACTAAGCACGACGGGGAAACACAGAACAGGCAGGTAAACACGGAATACGGAAAACACAAAGAGCAAACTCACGAACGGCATCAAAACAGCGAACAGGAATGAACAAAGTGAACAAAATAACCGATAACCAGACATGGGAAATACAAGGACTATAAATACATAGATCTTAACTAGGAACAGGTGATAACAATGACGACACGGGCGTGGCAGATGAGGGGAAACCATAGAAACAGACGAGCAGGGTGGGATCCAGGAGCAGGGAACAACACAGACACGAGGGAACAGGGAAACCGGAGTGACAGCTAGGAGAGGGGGCGTAGCCCTACATGACAGACTAATAATACACAATACTCACAAGATACATGTGGAAACACTGATGACACGGGTGTGGCAGACGGAGGGAAACCATGGAAACAGACAACAAGGCAGGATCAACAGGCAGGGAACAGCACAGCCACGAGGACCAGGGAACAGGAGTGACAGTTAGAAGAGGGGGGCATAGCCCTACGTGACACTGATGCTGTAATGCTGAAATGCAGTTTCATTCTTACAGGTAGCTAGTTTTTACTGATTTATGTGCAATTTACATTCATTACATGTGAGCACACTGATGCTTCTAACCATGTTTCCCTAATATGACGATATAATATGAGATGTAGAGACAGTATACATGTGTGAGCCTTGGCTTTATTGAGACCAAAAAAAAAAAAAACATATCAAAATCAAATTATTCTCCGCTATATTGCAGAAGCTGCTGGCATATCTGTATTTTTCATAATACTTGTTGCTAACCACATGGCACATTTAAGCAGTTTTGTTGAAAGCTGCTCAAGATATGCATGAAATTTTATAACAACAAGCAAGAAGAAAAATGCATATTGACCTGTATGCTTATGTATGCTTATTTTTCCAGTTATTTTTAAGGAAATTAGTGGTGGAAATATCCCTTTTGGTATGTTCAAGAAGCAGTTTATTAAAACTGTTCTTAAATGATTGTTACATGTTATTTGTTATTTCATGTTATTTCAAATTCTCATATTCACTCCTCCAGATGAGAGGTATGATTATGCAAGTAGTGTCTTAATTTTAAATAGCACACTGAGAGATACACAACTCAGAGATGTAACGTATTGATCAGGCAGAGAGGGATCCAAACGCGGAAGAATACTGCTTTTATTTAAATGAGATACTGGTACAGAAACAGGCAGGTGTATCACTAGCACTGGGATCAGTAGCAACAGCGTTTTCTTGGCGTGGTCAGGGTCATAACGGGGGAGCAGAAGTCAGGAGGTACAGAGGGACTAGGAGGGTCAGAACACAGGAGAGCAGAAAGGTAATCGTGAAGATCAGATGGCATTCCTTACAAGAGAATGAGCGGCCCTGTACCACCTTCTTCTTTAAGCCTAGTAGGCAGTTTCATAATCTGGTCGTCATGTATCTATTTTGGAAGTCTTATAAAAATGTGCAGTGTCAAGTTAGCTTAATGTTCTTATCCAAATGTTCTTCAAATATTGCAGGACTTAACTTGTGACAGGAAACTGACAATTTAACCACTGTTACAGTGGGAAGTTGCTTTTTTAACACATTACATCACTTGAACAGATCTACTGTAATGCATCTCATTCATCTGCACCATGATAAAGCAGCATCACAGAATGTAACACACTTACGTTATACATCAAGGTCACCTGCCATCTGCAGTTTTCATCAAGAATCACCCTTCAAACTTTTCTGACCTTAAGAATTATCAATGAAGACCTCCAAAAAGCTATCGCCACTAATGCCTGCCCTGGCTCTAACCCTAACCATCTGTAATCTAGACCAGTCCCAGTCTTTTGAGCTCTGCAGCAACATCAGGATTCGACACAGTTTCACTGTGGAACTGATGAAATTCTTTTTGATAGGTTGTGCACACCACTCATGAATGAGAAAGGCAAGTACATCTTGCCTCTGCCCTTAGTTCAACAAAAGAAAATGAAGGTTTTGTATTTTAATTTTTGTGCTTCTTCAAATGGGAGACTGACTACATTGCTGTAACTTTGTCTAATCAGGTCATGGTGTTGAATCAAGGCTCAGTAATTGCCAACTTCACAGACACTGGTCAATTTACATTTCTAGTGCGTCTGTGAGGTCATGTTATTTAGTTATCTTTAATATACCAAAGTATTAGCATGAACTGTATGTAGGTATCTCATGAGGCTGTGAGTGTGGCATGCTCTGGGGTGCATAAATGGGTATATACACTGTAAAAATTTACAGAACACCCCTACCCTGATTTTCAGTAATGGGTTGGATTCCTTGTTTAGTTTACAACATTTTTAGTTTACATGGCCACAAGGAAGAAGAATCAGAAAAGACACAAGCACACACACACACAAGTCAAAAGGAGGAAAGAAACCCAAAGCATTTGTAACGTGGCTTGCGCCACGGAGCGAGGAGACGGACACAATCGCTGAGAGGAGCGAGATTTCTTAAAGGGAATACCATACTCATCGTCAGAAAGCCAGGCAGGGTCGATCACAGGAGGGCAGTCCGAAAAACATGCAAACACTGGCATTACAAAACAGGGGAACACGAGTAACAGGCGAGGAATCAAAAGACAGGGACACAAAACGGTCGGGTACAACGCTGAACAAGAACTTAGTAAAACCAATCAAACAAAATA
The DNA here is from genome assembly GCF_052324685.1 of Brachyhypopomus gauderio. Classification (NCBI taxonomy): domain Eukaryota; kingdom Metazoa; phylum Chordata; class Actinopteri; order Gymnotiformes; family Hypopomidae; genus Brachyhypopomus; species Brachyhypopomus gauderio. Next base: position 11,271,296 of record NC_135222.1, on the reverse strand, counting down.
CCAGACAAAGGACAAGGGAGACTCAGGGGCTTAAATACAAGGAATCTAACGAGGGGCAGGTGATGACAATGACACAGGGGTGTGGTAACAAACGAGAAATCAAAACCAACGAGCAGGGCGGGACAAACAGGCAGGGAACACGGACATGAGGGAACCCAGAGTGACAGCTACGAGAGGGGGCGTTGCCCTACGTGACAGCATTACTTTGCCTACAGAACACCAAAACATCGAGTGAAAAATGAGAAAGCCATGTACTCTTCTCCATTGTGTCTACACTCCATAATCCACTGTCCATGTCATCCATCTTGGTAAAGTGCAGCTTACAATTTGTAGTTTTTGAGAAGCAAAGGTGGCCGTGGATGTGCTGATCCATCCATTTATCGCTCATGAGGAGATTGATGAAGATGATGTGTCTCCTTTAAAGACTGAATGGAGGAGACAGACTGCTTTTCCCATGCACACAAAGTAAAAACAAAGCGAAAGGACAAAAAGTACAAGTAGCACCCCCAGTGTGTGTGCAGTGTGTGTAATGTTTTACCTTTTCCCACACCGATTAATAAAGAGCTTTTATGCATTATAAAATATGTGGGTGGTTTTGTTGTCATGGGTTGTAGGAAGTTCATAGCTAGTAGCATGTTATTAATAGAATAATATTAATATAATATTTAGAACTATATATACACTGCTCAAAAAAATAAAGGGAACACTCAAATAACACATCCTAGATCTGAATGAATGAAATATTCTCATTGAATACTGGGAACAAAAGTTGAATGTGCTGACAACAAAATCACACACAAATCATCAGTGGAAATCAAATTTATTAACCAATGGAGGCCTGGATTTGGAGCCACACACAAAATTAAAATGGAAAAACACACTACAGGCTGATCCAACTTTGATGTAATGTCCTTAAAACAAGTCAAAATGAGGCTCAGTATTGTGTGTGGCCTCCACGTGCCTGTATGACCTCCCTACAATGCCTGGGCATGCTCCTGATGAGGTGGTGGATGGTCTCCTGAGGGATCTCCTCCCAGACCTGGACTAAAGCATCCGCCAACTCCTGGACAGTCTGTGGTGCAATGTGACATTGGTGGATGGAGCGAGACATGATGTCCCAGATGTGCTCAATTGGATTCAGGTCTGGGGAACAGGCGGGCCAGTCCATAGGTTCAATGCCTTCATCTTGCAGGAACTGCTGACACACTCCAGCCACATGAGGTCTAGCATTGTCCTGCATTAGGAGGAACCCAGGGCCAACCGCACCAGCATATGGTCTCACAAGGGGTCTGAGGATCTCATCTCGGTACCATATGGTAGTCAGGGTACCTCTGGTGAGCACATGGCTGTGCGGCCCTCCAAAGAAATGCCACCCCACACCATTACTAACCCACTGCCAAACCGGTCATGCTGAAGGATGTTGCAGGCAGCAGATCGCTCTCCACGGCGTCTCCAGACTCTGTCACGTCTGTCACATGTGCTCAGTGTGAACCTGCTTTCATCTGTGAAGAGCACAAGGCGCCAGTGGCGAATTTGCCAATCCTGGTGTTCTCTGGCAAATGCCAAGAGTCCTGCACGGTGTTGGGCTGTGAGCACAACCCCCATCTGTGGACGTCGGGCCCTCATACCATCCTCATGGAGTCGGTTTCTAACCGTTTGTGCAGACACATGCACATTTGTGGCCTGCTGGAGGTCATTTTGCAGGGCTCTGGCAGTGCTCCTCCTGTTCCTTCTTGCACAAAGGCGGAGGTAGCGGTCCTGCTGCTGGGTTGTTGCCTTCCTTTGGCCTCCTCCACGTCTCCTGGTGTACTGGCCTGTCTTCTGGTAGGGCCTCCAGTCTCTGGACACTACGCTGACAGACACAGCAAACCTTCTTGCCACAGCTCGCATTGATGTGACATCCTGGCTGAGCTGCACTACATGAGCCACTTGTGTGGGTTGTAGAGTCCGTCTCATGCTACCACGAGTGTGAAAGGACCACCAACATTCAAAAGTGACCAAAACATCAGCCAGAAAGCATAGGTACTGAGAAGTGGTCTGTGGTCCCCACCTCCAGAACCACTCCTTTATAGGGGGGGTCTTGCTAATTGCCTCTCATTTCTACCTGTTGTCTATTCCATTTGCACAACAGCAGGGGAAATTGATTCACAATCAGTGTTGCTTCCTAACTGAACAGGTTGGTTTCACAGAAGTGTGGTTGACTTGGAGTTCACTCACCGGCCACTTTATTAGGTACACCTTGCTAGTACAACCCCCTCTTAATCCTTTGTGGCATAGATTCAACAAGGTACGAGAAACATTCCTCAGAGGGTCTGGTCCATATTGACATGATAGCATCACACAGATGCTGCAGATTTGCCAGCTGCACATCCATGATGCAAATTTCCTGTTCCACCACATCCCAAAGGGGCTCTATTGGACTGAGATCTGGTGACTGTGGAGGTCATTTGAGTACAGTGAACTCACTGTTGTGAAACCATAAACCAGTCTAAGATAATTAGTGTTTTATGACAAGGTGCGTTACGCTGCTGGAAGTAGCCATCAGAAGATGGGTACACTGTGGTCATAAAGGGATGGACATGCTGAGCAACAATACTCAGGTAGGCTGTGGCATTGACATTACATTTACATTTACGGCATTTAGCAGACGCTCTTATCCAGAGCAACTTACAAAGTGCTTTGCTTCTGATCACAGAATACATCCTAGGAAATAGTACAGATAGGCCAGAATTCAAGACATCATTGAGTTAGACTACTACTAAACTACAGGAGTCAATATCATTACCTAGTGTTTTACAAGTTAGGCATTTGCCAAGAAGCACAAATAACCATAGACAGACATACAATTTAAGAACACGGCAAGTGGTATCAACTGAGTTAGTGCTCTGGTAAGAACTCAACAAACAGGTGAGTCTTCAGTCTATGCTTGAAGATAGCAATAGACTCTGCAGTGCTAGCATTGACATGATGCTCAACTGGTACTAAAGGGCTCATGGTGTGCCATGAAAATATCCCCCGCACCATTGCACCACCACCACCACCAGCCTGAACCGTTCAGCCAGCACCACCACAAGCAGCGTGAACAAGCCTGAACAAGTCAGGATGGATCCATACTTTCACACTGTGGTTGTTGACACCAAATCCTGACCCTACCATCCGAATACCACAGCAGAAATCAGACCAGGCAACGTTTTTCTAATCTTCTATTGTCCAATTTTGGTGAGCCTGTATGAATTGTAGCCTCTGTTTCCTGTTCTTAGCTGACAGGAATGGCACCCAGTGTGGTCTTCTGCTGCTGTAGCCCATCTGCGTGTTGTGCATTCAGCCAGTTCGGCCATTCTCCTCTGACCTCTGTCATCAACAAGGCATTTGTGCCCACAGAACTAGAGGATATTTTCTCTTTTTCGGAACCTAGAGATGGTTGTGCGTGAAAATCAGCAGTTTCTGAAAGACTCAGACCTGTCCGTCTGGCACCAATAACCATGCCACATTCAAAGTCACTTAAATCACCTTTCTTCCCCATTCTGATGCTCTGTTTGAACTGCAGAAGATCGTTTTGGCCATGTCTACATGCCTAAATGCATTGAGTTAATGCTATGTGATTTAACATTTGCATTAATGAGCAGTTGGACAGGTGTACCTAATGAAATGGCTGTGGTGTTTGTGTGTGTGTGTGTGTGTGTGTGTGTGTGTGTGTGTTTAGTGGAAGCTTTTCTTTTTTCTTATTTTTTCTTAATTGCTGTTCTTAAGCAACATGGTTGGTTATAGCATTAGTCATCTACACAGCTTATATCAATTTATTTGGATGGGTGTTTAGGTATAAAGAACAGATGTAAAAATTGACCCAAGTTTTTGTCTTCACTGTGTGCAGAACACACATTTTGCTTTTGTTAGCTTACTCTGTCTGATCACGCATCAGAGCACCATGCCGACACACAGAAGAAATAAATCAAACAGATATTTGGCTCCTGTGACATTTTTGAGGTCTTAAATGGAGATTTGAAGTGTGTGGTTTCACAGGCTTGAGAAAAACAACAGCTGCTGGTCCAGACACAGCAGATGATCCTCTGTGTAAAGGGCTTTGTTACCAAAGAGAACCTGCTTTATTTATCCAGCTACACGTTATGGTGATTGCATGAAAGTATGTAGCCTTTTGTGCTCTAACAGAATGGGAAGCATGAAAACCATAATTGCTTAGTTTGAATTTTTTTTACATGGCATTTCTGAAATGATGGTTTGATTTAATTATGAGGGGTAATGAAAGAACTTGCAGCAAACTGATTACCTTTTCTTTAGTTTTTAACAATCAAGTGTACTTTAGCGTTGGAATGACAGTTTATGGTCATATTACAAACCAAGTCATTAACTAATTTTGGTGAAAGGTTCAACTTTTGCAATATATTCTGTGAAAATTAGCCTGCACATTTAAATCTCTTTCAATTCCTGTTTCATTTGTTAATTGTTGTTCTACATATAACACCAAAAACCAAGAATAAAACCAGAGTTTGTAACTGCTAAGCCCCTGTGTCATGTCAGGATTGCTTGGTTATGTGCTTCTCTATTGTTTAAAGATGGAAATCACGCTTCCTTATTATCATCCATCAAGAAGCATTCGGGTTGCGGAGACATGTAAATGGCCCCGGCCAATAAAGCTGATCACTGAGTCCCCTCCTTGTCTGGAGAATGTTCATTTGCAATGCAGGGTATGCACTCGACATATTAATGAGGCAATGATGAAGAATGAGAAGCACTTTATTTATGTCTGATGTTGTTCCGTGCCTCAGTTGTGGGTTTAAAAAATTCTGTTTGCTTTCAAAGAGTGAAGAAACTAAAGAGATATGACCAATAGGGCTGAATAACATAATGCAAAATCATGTGACAAAATACTTTTATCAGAAGCAGTTCTGCCTATTGCCATGAATGTTAAGTAATGTACATTATTAATATACTTAGCTTTAGCATGGTGATATACCATTAACACTAGGCAGCAAGAGATCTTATCACAACAGCTTATGTAAAGCAAGATCACATAAGAAATAAATTAAATAACAATTAACAAGACATTATTTGGACATAAATTGTCTTTTAAAGCCAGAAGACCTGTTAAGATTTTATTGTAGTATGCACTGCATCTGGACTATTACAGCATCTTAATCATGGCTTGCCATTAAGTCCTGCTCTTGAGTTATGATACTTGTAGTTTCTTTATGCATCTTGCCCTTGTAACAAAAGAAGATTCTATATCCACATTATCGTGTTTGCCTCAGTTGTAAATCACTTTGAATAAAAGCACACTAGCTATGAAAAGTCAACCCCAGCTTGTAGTTTCCTTACCTGCACTAATCAGAGCTAAATGAACAAAATATGATTCCAAGTACCCATGTAGACCTCTGATCAGTATTAGTAGTACAAATAACAATGGCATATGTATGTACCCATGCTAACAAATTAATACTGGAAAAAAATGTGTCTAATGTAGCACTCCAGGCTACATTAGACTTTGTTCCCAGAAGTATGCTCCATGTAATGCTAAGAAAGCTCAGGGTTTTACCTGTCATACCGAGCTAGCTACCTCATTCAAAGTTTGAATTTTCCTAAATGGCTTGGGGGAATGATGGACACTGCCAATCACCCGTAGCACTACCTGCCTAATGTCAGTGTGTAGACCTGATAACATTCATTGAAAGGTTTTCAACTCAGCCATATTCTGTCACTACACATAGACAGAATATGCTTCACTTATGGATTACATATTGTGACTTTTATCTAGTTTTCTGTTGTAGCTTATGTATAAGACAAACATGTTATCGAAACCTATAACTTTTTAAAGAGGCATCCACCTTATTTCACTTTTAACCACAAAATATTCACTGGACGATTCCTCTGCGCATCAGATTTACATAATGTATTTTTTACAATAATTTCATAAAGATAATTTAAATGACCCCATGTAGTAGATGGGAATGTCGTATTATGAAATGACCTGTGGGTTAGAGGTATTAAGAGGGCAGGGTGAGTAATTGGAGTAGAGTAGCATCGGAGCGGTTGGAGCGGTTTAACGTTAAATAAAATAACTTAATACAGCCCATTATACATGCATCCTTCACTTACAAGGATATTACACTCCACCCCAATTATTACCGATACATATTAAACACCACCAATAGGCCTACCACCTACCCACGACCCTTTTAGGTTTCTTTAAAGGAGATCCCTAAATCTTGGTTACAACATACAAAACATACATGTATCTAGCAGGTAGCCAGGTGGGTTGAGTTTTTGTTTCTTTTTTAACAGTTTATCGATGCATCACTATAAAAATCCACCATTGTAACGTTCTGCGCAGGGCAGAACAGGGAGGCGGACACAAACGCTGAGTAGAGCGAGATTTATTAAAGGAAATTCCATTGACAGAGTCGAAATACCAGGCGCAGGTCATATCGGGCAGGCAGTCAGGACACAAAATACGGACAGACATAGCGAACACAACAAGGAAGACTCACGGAACAGCAGCACTATGGCGAACAGGCAAAACACAGAGAAAACAAAAAGACCGATGACCAGACTGGGGAAATCAGGGACTATATGAACATGAACTAAACAAGGGACAGGTGACGGCAATGACACAGGGGCGTGATAACTAACAAGGAAACATGGAGACAAACGTGCAGGGCGGGATGAACAGGCAGGGAACACTGTTACGAATTGACCAGGCAGAGAGGGATCCAAATGCGGAAGAACACCGCTTTTATTGAAATGAGACGCTGGCACAGAAACAGGCAGGGGAATCACGAGTACTAGGATAAGTAACAGCGTTTTCTTGGCGTGGTCAGGACGGTCCAGGGTCATACCGGGGGAGCAGAAGTCAGGAGGTACAGAGGGACTAGGCAGGAGACAAGGTCGGGGACGTAAGCGAGGGTCAGAACACAGGAGAGCAGACAGGTAATAGAACGGCTTGGTACGCGGCATGAGTCGGCAATACTTCGCGACTGAGACGTGCTGGGGAAGGTGTATAAGTGTGACTGAAAGGGGGCGTGGTAATGATGGGCAGGTGAGGCTGGTTAGGGAAGATCAGGTGGCATTCCTTACAAACACAGACTCAAGGGAATCCGGAGTGACAGCCAAGAGAGGGGGCGTAGCCCTACGTGACAACCATAACCCTGGATTTCAAAGACTAGCCAAGAAGCCTGTAATCCAACAACAGACAGGCTTCGCGCGGCGAATGTAAGCAAAGCAAACCATATACACCCTTATATAAACGTAATGAGAGCATCAACAATGTGCAAGTCCAAACCAAGCTGCTACAATTTTAAGCACACCAGATGTGACAAAGTGAAAGTATCCCAACCTATTCATGCGCTGCAAGTAATTTTAATGTTAACACTAACGTTAACAGATTTGGTTCTTGCACTTTTCTCAGAAGAATCACATTTTAGAGTAGTTTGCTTGTAAAATGTAAATGTCAATTGTGATTTTTTTACACCGCAATCGAAATTTGTCCTCCGCTTTTTACCCATCTGTGGAGTTTACACACACACACACAGCCACCAGTGATTACTAGTAGGGGGCTGTGGTGCACAAGTGCCCAGAGCGGTGGGCAGCCCTAGCCCGGTGGCCGGGGAGCAGTTGGGGTTAGGTGCACCTCAGTCATGGCCTCAGATCTGGGAATCGAACCCACAACCCTCCGGTCACAAAACCAGTTCCCTACCAGGCCACCAGGCCATGACTGCCCCCTGTAGAATTTTATTGTAGTAACCTCTCTTAGCTAGCTGAGCATGCCTGAACCAGAGCCTATATGACAGATATCAATGCACAAACTACATGTCACGGTAGGCCAGTCTCCCAGTACAGGAGGGCGTGAATAATGAGGGGGCGTGTCAGAATGTGGGTGACTGTGAGCGAGGGAGACACCCACAGCACCTAGCATCACCACTAGGCGTCTCCCTGGCTCACAGTCACCCCCATTCTGACACGCCCCCTCATTATTCATTGTACACCTGTTGCATGTTACCTCTGCCCTTTAAAACCTTCCAGGGTCCGTTGTCCAGTGCTCAGTATTCGATTTACCTTCTCCTGGGACGTGAGGTCTTCATCCCTGTCCTGCAAGACGTTAATAAGGACTTTAATAGTGCTTCTTATGCATTTCTGCACTATTTGTGTTGTGCTTAGCCCTGTAATCTTCTGAGGCTTTTGTTACGTTTTCTGTTGGAAATTAAATACATAAATGCTTATTTTCGCCTTCTGCTGCTCACTGTCATCACACTACATTATATTTTTTACATGGTTTTTTTTTTCTGTCTCAGAGAATGCACTCAGAAGACATTCTTTGAATCCAACTCAAGATCCATCTGTGTGCATTATTAGAGAATTTGTTGATAGGAGCATGGTTGAAAGTATCCTCTAAGGCGTACTCACACTACCATCCCTGGGCATGGTTCGTATCAAAGCCCGGTTATTTTGGCAAGTGTGATTGCGACGAATCATGTTCGGGCATGGTGCGAGTGGCCTGCTTGAAGAGGTGGGCTAACATGATTCGGTTGGACTCGGGCACAGTAAGAATCCTGTGTGAGCGCAATCCGTGCCCAAGCACGGAAGTGAAACGTAACATCAGTGATGCGACGTTCCTGTTAAACAAACATGACAGCAAAGGGCTCGTTATGGTCTACGGCTGAGGTGCAGTGTTGCTAGAAATTTGGGCATAAGAGAGTATACAGCAACAGATGGATGCAACACAAGAGCGCTGAGATATTTAGTAAAATATCTCGAACAAACTGGGATTTTTATTTGTATTGTCAGCAGGTGGTTAAGTACTTTTTGCATATTATTTTTGTTTTATCACTTGAATAATTGTTAATGGTCCTTTTTTAAATTATGTTTGTGTGTATTCTCCAGCTGTGCCTTTGAAGGAGATATTGATCAATTGTATCAAAAACGCAACTCAATTAACCACTGTATGATTGAGCATTTACTAACTGTGAAGAGCTGTGAAACTATGGTATACTTTCCCCCACTAACAAGATATGTACTGGACAGCTTATGCACTGTTGTGATATGTTATTACTTTATTTGTTACAGATTATACTGTGCTGATGCTGAGATTAAAAAACACATCTACACTACAGACAATCCTCCCTGACTCAAGTATCACACTTAGGTAGTTGTATGTCATCCATCACTTTGACCTTCATGTCATCACTTCCTCAGGTGTTATAATGTCGCCAGTGCTTGGGCTGGTACTCATGGGAATGCAGTAATGGCATTACTCTCTTCAGTGATGTTTTCTTGTGTTCTGGCACTTCTCACAAACTCTGTGCTCTTTTCTACCCTTTCCATATCATGTTCTGCCCCTATATAAACTTTGTTACCCAACGGGCACTATGTCACACTCACCTGTTACCGTTATCTCAAAATGTTGAGTACAAGAGAAGTGCATTAATGCTAAATATCATTGTTGGCCTGGTTGCAAAAGGACACACAGGTTACATGAGTCAAACAGTGATACAGCAGAGCTTTAGCTAGAATAAGTCAGTACAGGGCAGCAATGGCAGGTTAACTTAGTGCGACACCTAACAACTTGTTGATGTAACAGCAGCAAAAACTCCTGAAGGTACCACTACCAAAGTCATCTACGATATTAACAGTAGCATTACAAAAGAGGGATGGTCCGATTGTATTTGTCTGTGTATTTCTGCGCACACACAGACACTTACAACTGTACTCATATGGATAAGTTCTATAGATATTATGTTATGATTCCATATTATTAGACATTCTAAAATTAATAGTATAGCAAATGGTTGTCACTTTCAGTAAATAAATGAATGTTGTGGAGATCAGGCATATCTCCTAGAATATCCTGGTGTCCTAGTATCACTGTTAGTTCCAGAAACATCAACAGTCACTGAGGGAGAGAAAGCCTGCACCTTTCCTGATGTTTAACCTTTAATGCATACCAACCAATCTCATATAGAAATACAATCTTATAAAGACATTGTATGTCTTATGTGTGTTTATTTCCTCTGACACAGAGGAGGGATGGATGTGGTGGGAGTATTGGGGCTTGGGGAAAACCACTGTGTTATGCACCTGTATGCGCTTATATACACACCCCCCCCCCCCCCCCCCCACTATTGCCATAGGTTTCTGGTATCAATAAAGGTTTTCTTACTGGCAGACCTGATACCAATCTGGATGTCTCAGACAGCAGTATCAGCCCCACACTGTATCAAATTTATATCTCTGTTGATGGCTAATCCAATTTTGTCTGCATAAACTCATCCTTCTGTGAAAATGGATTTTCATCTTAGAATGCAACACGTATGTTGCATATATGGAATGGGATAATGTTGTTGCTTTACAGCCTTGTTCACATCACAAGGATCCAAACTGAACCACTGATACATTTTTCCTTTTTTTAGATGACCAGATGTTCAGATGTTTACCCATTTTCTTGAGACATTGACTGGAGCTATGACTTCCCTTTCAATCAAGTGAATACATCTAAGTGAGGTCCTCTTTGGTGTCTCAACCTTGGTGTGAGCACCTCAATTTTTCACACAGTGTGAAGGTCTTCACCATCTTGTCTGTCCATATTTGGCAGACTTGACTGGGTGGAAACTGTAAAACTGGGAAATGTAGTCTGGCTTTAGCATTTGACATTTTGCATTTGACATTTCAGCAACACAGTACCTCCTAGTGTCAAGTGTGTTTTTCTAAAAGCAATCAAAACTTTATTTAAGGGCTGAAACTGAAGACCTGGGTGACAAGCAGATGAGGGCCTCTTCCCTCACGTCCAGGTTCCATTTCACTGCTGCATCTTTTATACGGGCTACTTTATCTCATGCACATGCTCTTTTTAGCAAGTGGCTTTGTTTACTGCTACACATGAAATAGGGGTGTGACGAGATCTCTTGTCACGAGATCTCGCGAGACGTAACTTAGCAAGATTTCTTGTCGCGTTAAAAATCTGTCTCGCGGGATTTGTGATCCAGTAAGCATCCAGAATGACGTCAGAAAATACAGGTATTACTAATGAAGATGCACCCACTATTTTCAAATCGTTTGTTTGGCAGCATTTTGTGTACGCGGTGGAAATGATAAATGGCAAGAGAGTGAATGATAAGACACGGACCATATGCAAACATTGTATGAAAATAATTCTGTACACCGCGGCTAATATGAGCACGAAGCAGAGACATTGACAGCACCACCACAGCTCAGTACTCAAATCAATATATCTCACTTTGTCACATCTAGCTCCGCCTCCCGCCCCAGTCCTGTGTCGTATGCCCTAGCCCTGCCTAGTTCCCCGGTGTATGGTCCCTTTCTGTTTGTCACACCCCAGTCATTAACGTTTGCACCTGTGTCTCGTTTTCTCCCTTCCATCTTGTGTATTTAGTTCCCCCTGTCTCATTCACCTACGTCGGTCGTTTGCTATGCTCCCTCGTCTGTCATGGTTCTTCGTAGTTCTTAAGTATTCCTGGTTTATGGTCATTGTTTGATTATTCCTAGTTTCTGGTTAAACTTATGTGTCCCTGTCTCTGCTCTCGCTTGTTTGTTTGATATGTAGTGTCTCTGGTTTCGTTTCAGTACGTAATTCTCTGTGTCCTCCTAGTCACCTAGTCCAGTCTCCCTAGCCCTTTTAAGTGTGTTTCCCTTTCCGTGGTTCCTTCGCTGTTTCGTCTTATCATTAAGTATTGATGTGTCTAGTGGTTTCTCTTTTATTGGTGTTCGTTGTTGATGTGTTTAGTTGTTTCTCTTTTATTGGTGTTCGTTGTTTTTCCCGTGGGTCTGTGATCTTAGTTCTAGGTTCTATTGCCTCGACCTATGTTGTGATTTACTTGGATGTCCCTACTCACCTTAGTGTGTTGCCTGTACTCTATGTAGTTACTCCTATTTCTGTTTGTTGTGTAGCGTTTCTGTTTACACCCAGTTGTTTTGTCATTGTTTCGTTATTAAACTTCTTCACATTTGCAGTTGCGTCACGCCTACTCCTCAGCAAACGTAACACACTTGAACAGAGGTAGCAGGGACAGAAAGGCTCACTTTGGCAAGCTGAGACAGCAAAGGATATCGGGAGCAGTGTGGATATGCAAATATTAATAAAAATGAACATGGCAGTGTAGTTGGAGCAAATTCAGTGACGTACTTGGTCAGGCTCTGTTTGCACCATTTGCACTCTGTATTGACAGAGAAGAACATTTTGTTTTGCACATAATAGTGAGTCCCCGCTTAACGACGGGTCTGGTTAACAATGGACCGAAGTTACAACCGACTTTTTATTTTATTTCGCGTGGTGAGCGGAGGAGCAATGGCAGCACAGTGGAATGTTGTGTACGATAAGCTAAGGCAGCGCAACTTCCACTGCAGCCCATCTCGGTAACGTGATCGCTCTTTCTCAAGCTGTATGCACGAGCATGGGCGTGGTAGTGGGAGGGAAAGTGGACCTGACTACCCAGGGACGGAGTAGGGAGAGGGGCCCATTTTGTGCCTCATTTACTGGCATTTATAGGGGCCCACTGACATTGAGATTGTACAGGGCCCAGAATTTGCTGCTACACCGCTGCGCACAAGAACATTGTTAGTTTTTTTCTATAATGTATTTACGATCAAAAGCTATTTACGATCTAAAACTAGGGTCACGCTTAACGACGAAAACTCCTTTACGATGGACTTTTCAGTGTAACGTCCAGCCCCTCCCTCCTCCCTGATCCTGCCTAGCTTCCCCGTTCCATGTTTTCTCCCTCTGTCTGCCACGCCCCTTTCCTCATTGTTCCCACCTGCGTCTCGTTTCACTGTCTTGATTTCTGTGTATATATTCCCCTCAGTTTTACTCCCCTGTGTCGGTCGTTGTGTCTCCCATGTTTAAGGTTTGCGTGTATGTAGTCTTTGTTCTATAGGTTTTCAGTCCAGTTTCTCTATTAGCTTAATGTCTCTGGTTGTTGTGTTTATACGTGTGTGCTCTTATGGTTACAGTTTGTGTGTTATGGTGCTCGTATGGTTACAGTTTGTGTGTTACGGTGTTGCATCTCTGTCTATTTTGTATTTGATGCCTGTGTGTGTATTGGTCCTTGTGTTTGTGCGACATTCCGGTCCTGTTTAAGTTGTGTTCGTGCTTGGTGTTTCTATTTATCGTAGAGATCTGTCCTGACTCGTTTATATTCTGTTTCTTTTAGTTGTTGTATTCTTTCTCGGTTCCGGTGTTTGTATGTTCTCATTGGTTTGCTTACTTCTTTGCCTATTTACTTTCCCTTGTTTAGTGCGTTGCCTCCTCTATTTAATAAAATATTTAAATACCTGCATCTGCGTCACACCCAGCCCCCTGAATTCCATATATGTAATGCTGCAGGCCGGAGCCCCGGTGGGCGTGGGTAAAGGGCGGAGCATGTGTCAATCATTTTCGACTGCAGCCAATCAGATACTAGACTTTTGTTGTCAATCAATATTTATTAAGCCAATTATCAGCCAGAGTTAGCTGTCAATCATTTTTCACTGCAGCCAATCATCTTAACAGATCTGCCAAAAGAAGGCGGAAACTGCACGGAGAAGCTCTTTAAACAGAAGTATATGCCGCTCTTACACAAAAGTAGCTGAATAAAAACATTAGAAGAGCAATGACTTTAGACATTTTTTAATCAAAGTTTAAAATACTTCTCACTTGTTATTCTGAAACGGCACTTTAATGTTTTTTTTCCTTTATTGCACGTATTGCATCATTTGTACATCTCATATATATATATATATATATATATATATATATATATCTTGACGTTATCATTGCTCCATATCTTTCACCACTTGTTCCACATACAATTTGTGCTTCTAGTACAGCATTACTTGAACCACTAGAAATGAGGAAGACATGCTGCAAGACTCTTTTATATACTATCACCCAAATGGTGTAATAAACTCCCACTGTCTGCCTATTCATCTGAATTTGCTTTCGTAAAATGTAGACTCTTTAAAGACCCATCTCTAATAATCACCAATCCTTCCTCCTCTATATGGAACATCCAAAACGAAAACAAAGATGTATGCATTGTTTGTGTTCATGCCCTCTGACAGGATGCTAATTTAATGGTGTATAATTAATGTGTTTTTCATACATTTTCTAGCTATTTACTATGTACTTTCTGCCTTGTAATGTTTTCTGCCTTTGTAGGTTTGCCTGTGTAGCTTACACTGACATTTCATGGATTATATGTCTACATGGCCTGAATTATAATAATTACCATTAATACTGATTATTATTTGAATGAATGAATGTTCAACTTATATAGCACCTTTCTATATACCCAAGGTCGCTTTACAATTTTAACACAGGTACAACCAATCACTCTCCGGTGAGAAGCGGCAGCCAATTGCGCACAGCATACTCTCTACTGGGATCCACAGCCCCCTGGGGGACTGAATGGGGTGCAGGAAGGGGAGAGAGGACAGACCCTAGTGGCAGAGCACCATCCACCACTGGGCATACAAACACACACAAAACTGCTTTTTATTGGACATGAAGGGACAAAGACACACACTCAGGGAGAATTTGTCGGGGAATCAGGGACAGCCAATTTACTTAATCTCCCTGTCTTTGGACTGTGGGAGGAAACCAGCGACCCCAGAGGAAACCCACACAGACACGGGGAGAACATGGAAACTCCACTTAGATAGAGACTTGAACCCAAGACCCCAGTGCTGAGAGGCAAACGTGCTAACCACCAAGCCACCACGTTGCCCGTTTATTTATATTTCAATTTTTGGAGTGAAGACAGAGTCAGACTAAACTCATAGTTCACAATTCTGTGCACAATCAGGTGTGGCCAAAATCTGTAGCATTCAAAGATCGCATTAATTTGTGGTCTGCAATAGTGTCTGAACTATTTATTTTACTTTATATTCATGTCTTGCCTTCCTCTTCTCCCCTGTTCATCTTATATAGCAAAAATGTCTCACAGTTGAAAGATGTGCATCACAAAAAAGCAAATGCAAGATCCAAATTAAGAATTGTAAGAAAAACAAAGGAAGACTCAAAACTCAACACAACATTAGCGTGCAAGGACACAGTCGGCGGAGGCAAGGGACATGTGGCCACACCAGCACTCTAACTGAAAGTACATCTGGCTGCACCATCTTGCAGACACTGAACCTGCCAGAGCTCAGTACTGCGCCACCTAGTGTTCAGTGCATGGGACGCACTGTGCCACCCAGAGTTCAGAGGATGTGGAGCACTGGACAACCCACGGTGCATAGATGCTGCCCATTTGCTTCAATTTAGCACCCTTGCATCAATAGGCAGCAGCCACCTTGCCTGGAAGATCTAGCTCAGATGTAGTCGAGAGAACAGGAAGAGGATGTCTGGTGGGTTAAGAGAGGGGTTCTTAATTAATGTTCTTTAGTCTCTGTTGTATAGATAATTCTGCTTTACTGCCTGTATGTTTTTTCATGTATCACACCTCTGTTAGCTCACCCCACAGTTAGCCAATTCCACTTATTCCTCGTATAGCTTTTTCCATTATTGTTGTTGTATGGTGTGCACATCTCTTAATGTAATGCCATTTTTTGACAACTAATGGTGCTAGATCTTAAGGATTTCCATGCAGTTACATTTAGGCTAAGAATGGGCTTAAAGGAACATTTTGACCAACATAACAGTTTTCATCTGTGCAGTAGATGTGGCCTAGCAGAGACTTTACGCTACTGTGTGAAGCAAGTGATATTTGGAACTGGCCTCCAGCCCAACTCTATCACTGCTTCATGCTAATGGTCTATGTCCTCTTAAAAGTTTGCTGACCCTAAAATATATGCTGAATTGTACAACTTTGTTTTTCTTTCAAGTTGTTGAAAGAATATCAGAATATTATACAGTGTACACTTATCATCTTCACTGCCATCTCCTGCATTATTTCCTTGCACTTAGTAGGCTACTTAGTTAACTTTGGCTTCTGGCACATATTGTCTGAAGAATTTCTGCATGACTGTCACTCCTCTGATTCACTCCACCCAGATTTCCACAATGTGCTTATATTATTCATACATAGATGTGTATGAACACAATCTGTATAAAGAAACTTTTAGTTCTCTCTTGATAAGAATATTCAATTAGACATGTTTTCCCAGTTGACGTGTTCTTAGCAATGAATGAAACACTAACAGTGATTGGACTGTTTTGTAGCTAGTGAAAAGGGGAATTTATTTTCTAGATCAGTCTCCATGCTTCACTAGTCTGTTCTGTGTCCTCTACCTGTATCTTCTGTTGTTAGTCATTTGGTTTTCCTTGCTTGTTTTCTTCATTCCTTCCCATCTTTTTGTACATAGTGTTATAGTAAAGTATTCAGGTGGATGTTTGTTGGACATTGCTAGGTTCAGGTGATGTTGTTAGTGTCCCTTGTACATTCTGCTTAAGACTTTGCCTACGGATTTGGTGTTTCCAACATCATACATCTCATGTAGAGTCGTGACCCATGAAATTGTGTCATTGGATTTTAATTAGGCAATTATATTAAAATGGGTACTTAAATGTCAAATCATCATATGTTTTGGCAAGCTGGCATTTTACAAGTGGAGCAAAAGAATTCAATGATTGGTTTATTTTAAACTGATTTATTTGTTATGTTTTTCCGTAGTCCATATTTTACTGTTGTCATGAGCAGCAAAATGGAAATTCGATATCACTACCTTGTTTTTACATTGCCAAATGACATGATTTTTATCTTATTTTTGTGTCTCCCTCTACTGAAAAATATATTTAAGCCAAGATGAGAGAATTAGGTGCATGTGGAGGAGACTACTAGTCTTTAGTCCAAAATACCTCACAAAAAACAGCATTTTCCTGGGTCTTAACAGAGGTTTTTCTAAAACACCACAAGCTCTTACTATGATAACCCTTACTCGTATATGAACCTGCTCATAGTGTTAATGGGCAGCACAGACCTGCATTTTATGTGAGCAGTTCTCTAAAACAGAGAGGTGTCATTTTGAAACATCTGGTCCTGATGAAGAAGATCTGGACGGTGATGGCTTTCAATTATGTGAGTAGCATCCACATTATGGTCTAATTAAATTTTTTTCTCTTACAAAGACTACTTGCCAAATAAAAACAATAAAAGCATAAATGAGTTGGGTTTTTTGTTCCTGTTGTAGTGACAGATAAATATGTAGCTGCATTATGTTTTTACTGGTGATTATGTTTGCATCTGGGCTGGGAGTATTAGAAATGGTAGTCTATGAATTTTAAGGGCTTTTGTATTTCTTTTTCTTTTCTAATTTATTGAAATAATTCTGTGGCATACATTGCTTCTGCTTGTTTACTGCCCCTCCCTGTGCCAGCAGTCACCGGCATTCTAAGGCAGTTCTGTACACAGCATTTTAAATATTTTGTGTTCAGGTGTTTTTGCTTTTGCTCTGCCTCCCTCATGTGCTGTTCTGTCTCATCGTCCTCAACACTTATTATGTTAAGCCTGTTTAGTTTGCATGATCAGTAGTGTTTTGTGACTTATTTTGTTCTCCTTCAGTGTATGTTTAGTGTAGGTTTATGTTCGGTTTGGTTGTTTGGTAATTTAATTAAACACTTCAGTCGTAGTGTCGTGTTTGCTTTGTATATTTTTTCTGCGTGTTCATCACCCATGACAAAGCCATATCATGCACCGATCTATTTGCCAAGCTTGCAGTTAATGGGCAGTCAGAGTCCTCTGGATAGAATTAGCCATGCTAATGGTTTCAGTAGTGCTGCTATGAGAGAAACAGGTCTGGATTAATTTTGGTGGGTGTTGAACACTAGTGGCACACTAGTGACCTTTCTTTGCAAAATGTATTTATTTGCCCAGTATTGTCTTACGTTACTGCTTACTAATAACTAATAACGGCTTACTATTAATTGCAGTGTAACTAAGTGTGCAATATGATCTACTCTGTGCACTTAATTCTATTTTAGTACATTGTTCTGATGTGTGGCCATACACTCTGACAGCATGTGTGGAAAACCCTGAGATTTACCTCCCAGAAAATTGGTTTGACTTATTTTTTTTTATTTTAGGGAATTTATTGGATATTCTTTATTAGGTACTCTTGTTTATTGTTCTGTGAAGATGTGTTTTTTTCCTTCTCTGAATAATTAACATATAAGAAATGGTAGGAGTAATAAAAAAATATATGAATACCATAAATATAAAACAATAATTAATAGTTTGCAAATGATTGATTTGCACCCGTTACTACAATAAATAACTGGTGTCAACTTTGCAATTTTCTCACACTGCAGAAATCATTGTTGTGTAGCTCACAGACCACTGCTGATCTCGAAAACAACATCCAAAAGTGAGGTGAACTAGCAACAATAATTTGCCAATATAAATGGAGTGTGCCCAAGATTCACACCACCAGAAGCTCCTGCATGATCCTCTTTTGAGAATGGGGAAGCACCGGATGTATCACGGCCACCAGAGGGCGCTGTACCCACTCACTCACCTGCACTGCACACGCCTCTGAGCACCAAACCACTCCCTAGGTCCCAATCACCAAACTATTGACACCTGCTTTACGTTAGCATGCACCCTTTATGAGCCCACAGGTCGTGCAGTCCAGTGCTGCACATGGAACGAGGACTATGTCTCACGTGCTGGAGCTGCACTGCTGCTGTGAGAAAGCTGCCATGTCTAAAAGCCTGCGAACTCAAAGTTGTCATTTTTTTTGCTCCTTTAAGTATAGAGCTCTGTTTTTGTTGTTGCTACCCTTTCTTGCATTTGTATTGATCCTTAATTGAGCATGGACAATAAAGAATATGACATGCAACCTGTGCCTCCAGCCGCCTATCTCCCCGCGTCACAGGATACCTATGCTGTTTTGAGTACTTTGATTATAAACTTTTTAACAAAAATAATAGCCAATAATAGATGGTTTGGTTAACAGAAGATACGATTTTTAAAGATGTATACATTTAATTTAAAAGTTCATATTTTAGCACATGTAATTGTAAAATGCATAGAGGCACCAAAGGAGGATCTGGTGAATGCAAAATTGACACAATCATGTCACCCAGCACTCTTGAACAGTCAAGGAAAATAAAGGGAATTTCCAGCAAAAGCTGGAAGTGATTTCAATGCAAAAACGCTGGTCCATAAACGATTCGATGCCTTACTGTAACCATCTGAACCCTTCCGTCTACCATTTGCTATTAGGAAACAAGAGGAGAAACAGCATTTAAGCACTGGCTCTGTGGAACATAGGTGCTTTTGTGCCTAATTATGTCATACAGCAAGAAGGTAACAGGAATGCAGTCACCTGGAAAAAGACAATAAATTATCAACAGAATAGCAGTTTGACCCAGATTCAAGCCACAGGAGACTGCTCTAGAATCTTTCATTTGAGAACAATAAGAGGGTTCTAAATTAGGCAGACAGATAAGTTCTGAACCTCCTATAATCAATAATGTGTCTGGACAGTCTGGGTCTTGCAATGAAATGATTTAAATGGGAAGAAACCCTCTGTAATCCTGGGGGAGATTGTAAGCATGGGAAATCCATACATCAAAGACAGAAATTCCTTTCTGTTTGTCTGAAAGCCATGAAAGGGGAAATTCAGGTTATGGTAGTGTAGTGCATACATATTTAACATGTAACAGGATATATGTCCATGCAATACAAACTTGGTACATTATTTGTAACGTACCAATTATAGTCAGGTTTCTGTAAGACTCCTGGGGAATCTCATTGAAATTTTAAAAAGAAAAGAAATCTTACTACTTGGCTATTTTTAACAAGAGCTGTGTTTTGTACTACTGTATTCTATGAAAAGAAAAACACTGTGATGCAGTTGCAGATTCTGATATACTTGTGACTAATGAGTTTAAAGTGGTTCTTACGACATGTAAACATTATACTTGATTAAAAGGTTTCCAGGGATGATACAATACAGCATGTAAGCTTTTTAGTATGACATATAAGCTCTCTGCTATAATTACACAATCATTGTGCCCACAGTCATAGCAGATTTGGACAATAATAACAATTCCTGTCGATATACAACACAATTTAAACATGAAGCTTAATGAATAATTTTGACCTAATTATGATATTAGTTACATTTTTTCCCCCAGTTTTAAGAATTAAAATGTCCCATCTACTTAGTATATATCATAGTCCAGACTAGATTTTACTGAGCCACCTGGACTAGAATTTACTGGGCCCAACATCCCTCGTGCTTTTTGATTTAAGATCACAGGAAGGACTCGCTCGAAAGATACTTGTGTATCTTTGACCACCATTACCACAATCCAGCTATTGCTGTTTTTTGTGATTTATATTTCTCTTTGTACCACAAGTGAATAATTAGAGAGTTCACAAGCCTGATGAATGGGAAAATCTTTTTTTTCCTCATGACTGCATTGTTACTGCTACAATGAATACAATGCACAGTTCGGTGAATGGAGAAGTAAGATTTCCACACTTCTGTTGTACTGATTATAAGGTGTTGGATTAAGACCTGCTGCATATGTAATTAAGCATTCTATCACTAATGTGACAGTAAATCAGTCAAAAGCATCTACATGGTTCAAGTGGTTAAATATTCAGCATTCACAAGTAATTGTGCTCCCAGTAGATCGCAGAATAGTGGGGCATTATGATTTAGGACACAGCTCTAGATGGGAGAATGAGTCATTCAGGCCTTACCATGGGTTCAGCCATTGGTAGTAAACTTGGAAATTCTATAGCTGTGATATCTAACCATAGGCCATTCAAAGTAGGTCACAGTTACAACATTATGTAGCTATGCCAAGCTGGCCCAATGTGACACTAAATACAGGGAAATTGATTCATTACATATCATTTTGAATGTACAGTGTGAATCATATTTATTTACAAAGACTTATCACTTACTTGGAATTATATGGTGTCTTGAAATTTAGCAGTACTTCACAATTACTGCACCGAACAGATATCAACCAGTATGAACCAGCAAATTTGCATTTTTTTCCCTCTATCTTGTCTCTTGTGCAAAAACGCACTTAAAACAGCTAAAGTACTGTTGTAAGGCATTCTGGATAAGAGTGTCTCATATATGCTGTAAATACATAAAGCAGAGAATAACATAATAACATGTCAAATTCTCTTGCTCTTAGATTACTGCCTTTGAAGGAAGGTTGTATTAATCTACTGCTGAGGTTATGTCAGCACTCTCCTTACACGTAATCTGCTAAAATCCCCAAGAAACAGCTGAGTACGTACTGGTGTGGTTTTAGCGAGCTTTAAAATAAAAGATGCCCTTAAAGTAACAAGATTTACTTAAACAAACTGGTGGTGCCATTGACTTGTATAAATACACCAGAGGTTTTCTGATTTGGAGTGCTGTGAAAAATGTATTCCTATGCTAATATGTACTGTGGCTTGAATCATCATAAGGGGGCAGTTTTGATAATTTGTGCTTGAGGTCTCATCACCCTTTTGACAAATTGGGAACTCCAAACCACACGACATTAGGCACTGAACAGAAAGACTGGGACCATACAGCTTTTGGAGCTTACAAGGTGACACGAGGCAGATTTGAAGCAAATAATTTTTTTTTTACTTGGAATGGATATTCAGCGACTAGAGAAGCCAGTGCCAGTTCATCTAAGGTTGAACAAAGCACCATCCAAATGACAAATAATGTTTCTGAGATCGACAAGCTCTATGACAGTTCATTTTACCCTAAGTGCAGAGAATGGTAGTGCCTTGTCAGCCAGATGGTCAAAAGCATGGTGTTAAGGCTGATCCATAATTACACCTCATTTGGAGAAGGGCAAAATTACTTAGGATGTGTTCCACTGGTGACCTGAAGGGGAAGACAAACAATGCTGAACAGCTGAGTTTCTCCCTCGGACTCAAAACTTGCCAATCAGTGATAAAAATTAGATGCATTAATTAGTAGTCAGTGGCATAGGAAAGGTGCATCATGAATTAACTATAAAACAGGAACGAGCTCTAGAGGGGTTGAGAGTAGAACCAGAAGAACTACACAGCCCAAAGAAAAAAAAATGGAAAGGAGAGGTAATGACAAACAGCCATTACCCTCTTCTTTCTGCACCTGGCCGTTGATGGCTGCCAAGGTTTGTCACATGGGTCTTACTGTTGTCCAATGGTCACTAGTAATTGCTGAGGTTGTCACTTTGAGCAAATGATGACATGAATTATGCACCTCATAATTTTAGGCAAGTGGCAACCAGCCAAGCAGGAAATGCCTGCCTTATGTGTTATTAACAAATCGGTAATTATTCATTGCATTTGCTAATGCGTTGACACAGCTGTTGGAGATGTTTGATATTAACATCTGAATTAAGGACTCCACTGCCTTTCGAAATTACTTTCCAAAGCCTCTATACAATGGGACAAAGCCCTTATATGACTAAGACAGAAAAAAATCAATTGATATTCAAACTAAAATACAGCACTTGCATTTGTTCCATACACAAATAGGACCTTAGCCGTGTCACAGTTATTTTTTCATTTTGGCATAGTTGATCTCAGCCTGTCAGACATGAATCATGTTTTACCACAAGGTAGTAATTCAGTACCTAAGACACTAAAATGCTTACTAAAAAAAAATAAAAAAAAAATTATTTTTGTTCTGTGAGGTTAGGGACCAGAGCTGGCCCTGACCAATGTGGTGCCCTATGCGAGATTTTGGTTGATGCCCCCTGCATCATCAATCATCGGGTTGATTGTATCAGTATTAAAGAAACAAATAAAAAGCAAATGAGTTGTAAATATTACAGCATACCAATAAATAAATATAACTCCCTTCTGCACTCATCACCACTCTTATTTACTAGAATTCAAAATTGCTTATTCAAGAAAGAAAGTGTAACTGAATGGCAGTGATGGGAGAATGGGAGAGTTCCTCCAATCCTACTTACTCAGTGGACAGGGTGGTCCTATAAGAGGACACGCGGGATGATCAGATGCAGAGGAAGTCAGATGACTTGAGGAATTAACCCCATTTTGACTATTTCAATAAAGCACTATTTTCCAAACAGCATTTCTCCTCCATTTACTTTTATTATTTATTTTTGTAGCTGTATGGAATAGTGCAACCTGTATTTCCTGCAAGGCTGTTTTAATAGGCATAATGTTTACTTTAGCTTTAGGCTGATAACACTTGTTTAGATATAAAATAACTCACAGTTACAGCACAGATTTGTTTCCAACATCACAATGCAGCCAGTAGTAAATTAAATGAGTGCTCTGGTTAAAGTACATGTTTGAAAATAAGCATTGAATCATATTTCTCATTATTGGCTGCATGCTAAATGAGCTACAAAGCAGATAAATTAGTTAAATAATTCTGGCAGATGGGGCCATAACCAGGCATTTTGTATTGAATACAAAAGAAAAAAAGAAGATACAGATAACAATATAAATTACTAACTTACAAATAACTAACTTACAAATGCGTTTCTTTAATAGAAACTGAAATGAGAATGTTCACAGAAATTAATACCTTGAAAGTAACAGAATGCACTTGAAGTACAAAATAAGTCCTTTGTACTACATGAAAAACTGGCAAAATGACCTTGAAATGTACCTCTTACCTATGAAAGCTTAGTTCCAAAAGGCAGTAAAGAAGATTGGAAAATGGACTTTCTGTTTTAGAGGGACCGAGAGTTCACCCACAAGCCACAAATTTGGTTTGTAGTCATCCTGACTTGCCCTATCAGGATTTTGGATTGATTCACAATATGTGCACAAGTGAAAACTAAAGAAAATAGATACAAAATATCTAGACGTCCAGTGTCATCAGATCATTTTGACTGCTTTTTTAATAAGGTCATAACACTGATGCTGATTACAGCCCAGTACTCTGAAATAAAAAAACAACTGCTAGCATCTAAAAATGCTGGCGTAATTTTTACCGTAGTCTTTGAAATAGATGAAATAGATTGATCGCCTCTGGCCCTATACTTGGGTTGAGGTGGGTCTCCTTGGTCAAGTCTGAACTGTCAGTCCTAACAAACTGCCTAGCAGTGTCCCAATGGAAATAACTGAGGGGTATGTAGAGAATGTAAGATTCATTTGAAAAAAAAAAAGATTACTATGACTCCAGCATCAGGTTGCTAATTTGAAATACCATGAAAGCACTCAATAAGTAGTGACTTTGTCCTGTGCTTTTAGAAACTTCTGTAATGCCCAGTTGAATATTACCACATGCTTGGCATGAATAGTGGTAAGGAGATCAGTCTATGATTGATTAAATTACTTGCTGGCTTGTTAAAGAGAGCATATCAAGACCCAATTCATACAATTTATTCTTATGAAATTTGATAAAAAAAAATAGAAATGAAAATTAACAGGTACAAGTGGACCCGAACAGATATAAGCACACATATGTGACATGCCCGAGGGAGGAGTCAGGGGATGTAGGTAGTAACAGTTATGAAATGAAAAGTGCCATATTTATCAATTGTGAATTTACACCCCATCAAAATTTGTCCTCCGCATTTACCCATCTGTGCAATTTGAACTCACACACAAACACACACTAGCGATTACTAGGGGGCTGTGGTGCACACATGCTTAGAGCGGCGGGCAGCCCTAGCCCGGCTCCCGGGGAGCAGTAGGGGTTAAGTGCCTTGCTCAAGGGCACCTCAGTCATGGCCTCAGGCCTGGGAATCGAACCCACGACCCTCTGGTCACAAGACCATTTCCCTACCACCAGGTCATGACTGCCCATGACTTACTGATGCAGTGTGGTTGAAGTACTTTGCATTAGAGTGCTTCCATTCTTCTTGTTCACATAACTGCACATAAAAATGATCATCAAGAGCATGAAGTTAACAATTTATGAAAAATCGTATACACATTATATACACAAATTGCACATGGACATATTGTACATCAGTGCGATCATACATATATATAATGAGAGTGACTATAAAGTGAAATTGATGTTTCACTTATTGTTATTTCAGTACAGTATCTCAACATTTCTGTTTCCTTCTGTTCTTTTTCTGTTCTTAAAACATAATACTTATTCAACCCTAGTCCATATATGAGGGAAACAACAAGATTGCATAAATATATTCATAGACCACTGAATTATGTGTGGGAAATGTCATTTTTCACAAGGTCAATTGCTACGTCTGTTCTAGATCAAGATCTGAATGTGCCATCCCAACATGTTATAATGATTTACCCATCTAAGTTTTTTGATGACTGATGAACCATGATTGTTCCAGCGACCAGCTGATTATTTGCTGCTGTGTCTCATTTGCATGACTTGCTGGCTTCCTTTAAATAAAGATTTAACAAACAGGATACCACTCTATTTATCTCTTTATCCAGGTATCAACCTAGTTGTCTACCTGTTGACCTATTTATCCACTAGGTTATTGTGACATCCACATTACAGATGAATACAAATACTGAAACATTTCATTATTTGCTGTGAATATTTTTTCTGAGCTCTTAATCTCACTTGTGCTTACGTGTCTTGGTTATAAAGGAAATTATGGCATATTTGTAATTGTATGTGGGTGAAAGATGTGCTTGCTAATTTTTTTCTGTCTGTGAATAAAAATGTGATAATTTTAAAATTAAGCTATAATTTACTTTGAAATATATAGAAAATCAGTGATGTAGGTCTCCTAAAAGTTGTTGTTGTTAAAATTATAATATACCATAATATGCAGATTGAAATGTAGTCTAAAAAGAATTATAAAATCACGTAACACATGTTAGTGTTTGACGAGTAAGTAAAATCAGTGATGTAGGTCTCCTAAAAGGGCAGTTTTATTGAGAGGTTGTAACGGGTGCGAGGGAGTCGAGGATGCAAAGACGAGGTGCGTTCACAAATAGGCTATGTTTATTGAGCTGGATGCAGGACCAGCAGTCAAACACAACTTTGACAGGACACGCTCACGGCGTGTTTCGCTAACAACAATCAGTAACATTAAACACACAGATCACATTAAAGACGAGCACCAAACGACACGAACACACACTATATACACGTAGCCTAACAAGCACCGCGTGAAACACAATAGTCTAACAAGACAAGTGAACACACACACACACACCCAGCCACACTGACGGACGTACATATAAAGACACGGACAACATTAACACGCCGGAAGGGAGGGGTTCGGTGCTGTAGCGTGACAGAGGTTTGAAGTCAAAATGGAAGACCAATTAAGGCCCTGGCTCAAAATTTTCAAAATGGCTCCAAAAAGGGTGGTTACACCAGTAGTCATAGCAGAGATTTGACTCCCCCATGTTAATGAAAATATTCAGAACTGTCATGTTTCTCTATTATTATTTGATATAAAAAAATACTTGTTTAATATTATGCCAGTGTATTTCAAAGGCTTTTTAGAATGTCATTACACATCTTTTCAACAAGTTATATTATTGGTGCTGCATTTTTATGGTTACATAATTTAGACAATTTTGCCATTTTTCTCTCAATATTATCTCAGAACATAATAAAATCAGGCATGTCAAGATAGTGGCCCAAAGAAAAAGATATTTAAAAGTAAATGATAGCTTTATTTTGAAATGATCACATTTTTAAAGTTATTCAAACTACAGAGACAGAAAAAAATGAGCAGCACATCTTTCACCCATTAGTAAAATGGAGCTTAGATGCTTTTTGCTTCCAAAGTAAAATTAGTCCTTTTGGGATTATATTATAAATGTTTTGAATAATTTTTGTGTGAAATATGGAGATTATTATAGTATATTATAAGCTTCCTTTTGTTTTTTTGAAATGGAAAAAAAGCAATCCTAATCCTAAAGAATGAAAGGTTGTGTTTACACCATTCTGTCCAGTGTTTTAAGCCGCTTCCTTTCCTTTCATTGCACATGTTCAAAAATGCTACATGTTTTCAAAAAGTGGTTTCAGATAAACATAGCTACCAAACAGGAGCCTTATAAGAAATACATTATGTTTTGTAAAACTTTGGTTAAGACTGAGTCAAGAATGTTTTAAATTTTTTTTTCAGCATCTTAATTCTGTTCCTGTTTCCTGGAGCATGAAGATGAAAGGAAGGTTTTTTCACAATTTGCTTATGCAAAACATGTTCTCAAAACGGAATATTCAAAGAGCAGTGATAGTAAAAGTCAGGAAGCTTGACACTGGTTCTTACAATTTCCTTAGAGTCATTCTCATGTAGACAACTCTGAACTACTTCTGAGGTCAGGAGGCTGGAGGCCATTTTAATCCAATCTTTCCTTTGCCCATATAGTATAATATATTAGAAAAGCTTTATTCTTCTATCGGAGGCCTACAGTCATTTCTCTGTTGCTCCTACATTTCTACGTGACTATGACCTGCACTTTCATCACCTTCCACCTGGTTTGCCATAACAATCTGTGATCATTGTTCCTGTGCTCATGTAAATAGTCATTCTCTTTGTGCATCTGTGCTCCTTTATACTTCCTGAACTTTTACATTTGCCTCACTTTTGACTTCCCTGACATGAAAGTCTGAACATTTATATAAACTGAATGTCTATAGAAAAAATTAATTCTCGGCCATAATCCACACATGACTTTATACTCCCAGCCTCTTCTTTGACCTTGTTTATGTTTATTCTAATACAATATGAGAGTGAAGGGCCGGGGGAGGGAGGGGGAGTGCTGCTGCGCTGGGATGGGCACAGCAGGGTCAAGCCAGCCAACAGCATGCAGGCACAAGCAGGTCACTGCTGGGAGTCAAAAAGGAAAGGAGAAAAGGCCACACCAATTCATGTCAGGCCTAGTGAATCAGTGCATTTGGAGATTTAGTCTATTCCCTTATGAACAGAATGGGGCAGGGTGTGATCTGAGCTTGGAACCCTTGGAGCTTGGAATTTGCTCTGTAAAATATGCTGATATTTGGAATTCACGAAAGAGAAATACAGTGCTGTGATATGGACTATCTCAGTCTGTCCCCAGAAGGACCACTAGGCATGACCTCTGGAGGAGACTCTTTAGAACTAGTGACAAATTGAAGGCAGATCTGTGGGAAGATGGGAAGAGATCAATGCAATTTGTTAAATGTCTTTCTGACAATTTTCGTCCTTAGGTGACCATAGTGATTACAGGCTGCATTGGGAAAGAAAAAGTCACACACTCTTTCTTTTCACTGTTTAGGCTGTGATTTTATTTGGCAATTAAAGGCACAGTTTAGATGCTTCTAGCTTGAAGCAATGGGATACCATGCATTGGAAAACAGGGCTGGAGGAGAACCAGATTTTGTGAGGTCCTGGCCAAGGCCCTGATCATCATGAACTTGGTTAGGTCTTGGCACCTTTTCTCAGTAGTGATTAAAATGGAATGATAACTGCTATTTCCTATTTGTAGGGAGATGCCAAATGCTTGATATCCCACAGTGAGATAGTGTGTGAATGCTAGAAGTTGTCTTAGCAGAAGGGCTGGAAAGAAACTTCAGCATTAGAACAAATATGTGAATCTATACAAAGATATAATCAAGTCAATGAGGGTAGAGATCATATTTCATTGAGACCCCACTTTTTTATCTCACTTAGTCTGTGTAAATTTCTGCATATATATGTGTGTGTGTGTGTGTGTGTGTGTGTGTGTGTGTGTGTGTGTGTGTGTGTGTGTGTGTGTGTGTGTGTGTGTGTGTGCATTCATGTATGTGTATCCAAGCTTGTGAGTCCAAAGCTTCCGCACCTGTTTCAAAAGCACTTGGCCCAGAATTAAAATCTCCTGGGCCCATATATCACCATAATTGTATAAGGTACATCCCCAGGAGAAGGTCACTCTCTCAAACACCTTTGCTTCTTTGAATAGAATTTCATGATATATTAACAGATGTACTGGTGGAATTCACACACAAATGGTGCTCTCTATAACACAGAAGACATGTGAGTGTGTAGAGTCCCTCTTCCTATAAACCCTGAGATGAATTTTTGAGCTTTCATTGCCCTTCCTTCTCTTCTGTGATTTCTTTACATGATTACATGATTTCTTTACATATTCAGAGGAAATCTTTTGATCTTATTCCTCATTTGGTAAGTTTGAGAGAGCCTGTTCAAATGACCACATTCAGTAAAATTAGAATTAAGGACATTATTACTATTGAGTTTTGCTTCATTTTCCCACAATAATCAAGCTGAACATGTGCTTTGTGTATTTTATTTTTGCTCAAAATATTTATTTGTGTTACGGAACAGCTCCGGACCCTTCCCTGTGGGCGTGTCATGATGTCGTCTGCGTGCAGTTATGTCCATGTTTGTACTTCCGTGGGTGTGGGTTGTTTGTGAGCGTGTTCGTTTGTTACACCTGTGCCTTGTTTCGAGGTCACGTGGGTCTGTGTAATTCACCTATTTAATGTGCGTTCGCGCAGTGTCGTGTGCTCGTCTTTGTCTAAAGCTACGTGTCAGCGTGAGTGTGTTAAATGTGCTGCTTGCGCTCCGCACAGAGCTTATTCATGTGGTCTCATTAAATGTTCAATGTTCACCGTAATTGTCTTGGTGCCTGCTTCCCACACCCAAGCGTTACAATTTGACATTTCAAGGCAGAGATAAGCTAAACTTTTATTTTGTTAAAGATCTCGGTGAAACACTATGCTTCAGATTTGATCTAAATAAAAAATTGTTTCTGTTTCAGTAATGTTTATTGAACAACATTTTAAACAATCAAAATGTGACTGCTAAAAAATGAAGTTCATTAGTGGAAAAAGTATGTGAATCCTTACCTTTGATGGCTGAAACTTCTATCAAACCTTTCTGTACCTGCCAATCAGTCCTGGTCTAATTTGGTCATATTCTGCTATTAAACAAACTCATACCACAGAATGTCACATGATGATTGAAAGACTGTGGTATTCACTTAGTCTTGTGTTTTGGGTTTTCGGAAGTGTGGCGTGAGAGCGTGCGAAGACGGTCAAATGTGTGTGTCTCACGCTCAATGCGCGAGAGTTGGCAACCCTGTTATCGAGCCCTTGTACTAAATGTTGGCTTACATTTCAAATCTCATGTTTAACTGAATAAACATGTTATCACCCCCTTTTAATGTACAGTATGTAGGCTTAAAAAATCCTGTTTGACTGAATATGTCTTCTTAAAGTATATAGGCTTACAGTACTATTTTCATGTTTAACTGAATAAACCGTTGAACACGAGTAGCTTTCTCAAGCAGTCATTGATGCATTTTGGAAACAGGAGTTGACCCCCTGGTCTAATGCACCCTCTGTATTAAGAAACCCTATCTCAAAGACTGACATTTAGTCATTACTTGGGTAGCACGCATATTCTGAATGAGCCATTTTAATCTAGATTAATCTAGATTAAAAAAGTTAATCTATGCCCACCCCTAATATATATATATATATATATATATATATATATATATATATATATATATATATATATATATATATATATATATATATATATATATATATATACTTTTTTAAGGTAGACTCATGCATACACTATCCAAATGTCCTTAGCTGTGATCTTTGTGTCGTTGTCATTTGCTTGGGGATTCTACAGCATGCACATATGCAGTGATCTCTGTAGGAAGCCTGGGCAGAGCAAATATTTGCAAGCTGGCTGTCTGAGATCGGACTGTGTCCAAGTCCAAGTTTTTGGAACCTCTTCTTTTAAAGTCCTTTTTAAAGAATATTCCGGAGAAACGTCATGAGAATATATATATACACTCACCAGCCACTTTATTAGGTACACCTATCAGCAGAAGACCACGGCGGGTACGACTCCTGTCAGCTAAGGACAGGAAACTGAGGCTACAATTCACACAGGCTCACCAAAATTGGACAATAGAAGATTGGAAAAACATTACCTGGTCTGATGAGTCTCGATTTCTGCTGTGACATTGGATGGTAGGGTCATAATTTAGCATCAACACCATGAAAGCATGGATTCATCCTGCCTTGTATTAACAGTTCAGGCTGGTGGTGGTGGTGCAATGCTGTGCAATATATGCAATATTTTCCTGGCACACTTTGGGCCCATTAGTACCAATTGAGCATCATGTCAATGCCACAGTCTACCTGAGTATTTTTGCTGACCATATCCATCCCTATGTTTACAGTGTATCAATCTTCTGATGGCTACTTCCAACAGGATAATGAGCCATGTGTAGCGGATACATATGTTAGTTTATGGATTATGAACGGGGCACCATCCTGATTGCTCAGGAACCAGTATTGTGATAACGGAGTTAGGTGGAATATGGTTTGATCAGTCTCATTACTAAAGGGTTAAGTTCTGGTTCCGCGCAGTGACCTAATACCATCGACCAAAATATGCATTTACCACCGTGACCAGATGAATAAATGTCCACATTTATTAAATGGTTAATATTACAATTGATACAAAGCATATGAATGATTTGGCTCAAATTGAAACTAAACCTATATGTGAATCTAATTTAAACCAGGGATATAATAGAGAACAACAAAGAATATAAAATTAAACAACAATAGCGAGTGATAAACAACTGTCGGATCATGAGATTTATTTATTTAACTATCCTAAGGCTTGCCTAACTATCGTAGGACCCAGGGACGGATACGAGGTCTTTAGAGAGAGAATATAAAAGAAGAAAGAGGACGTTTGGGCAGGTTAATGGTAACAGTATTTACTATTTTGGACTCCGGGAGAAATAGCAGCTGGCAACCCCAAAACAGCATATGAACTGAGCGTCTTACTTCGAAGGAGAGACGTGGTTACGCGGACCAACCGGTGCGCGTTCACGGTTCGTTTCTTGAGGCGGCTAAGGTCTGCGGAGCAGGTCACGTGAGACGGCTCGGGTCGCGGAGGCTTAGCGGTGACGTCACAGTCGAAGCTTGAGGGCGCAGACAAACTTGTGCAGATGACTTGACTGAGAAAGAAGATGAGCTTGACTTGAACGACTAGACGAAATAAAAGTACTTTTGACGACGAAACGTAGAATAAAGAAAATAAAAGAAAATAAAGAAGAATCTTCTGTTGGACTCGGTGAGAGCGTTAGTTGCGGTTTCTTGGCATCGCTCTTCTGGACACTGCGGTGTTCGGCGTGAGTCCAGCGAACAGTCGCGATGGTTTGGCATGTTCGAGTCTTTGAGTCTCGGCGACTCTGGCGAAGTTCTCCAAGTCTTCCCAAATTACCAGGCTGCCAAGCTCATTGTTTCGCTTCGAGCTAGGGCTTTTAAAACAAGTTTTAGGGGCGTAATTGTAAGGCGCTTTCATGTTCATCAGGCCATTGACCATTGGCCTTTATTAATGAATATTCATGACCTCTGCCCAGACAGGGGAGAGAAAGAGAGAGAGAGAGAGAGGGGGAGAGCGAGGAGTGCCCGTCTTTCCAGGTCTAGTTAATGACTTAACCAAAGAAGACAGATTAACACAATTCGAAGACAAAGTAAACTAATCCTAAATAAATTGTCTTACATACTCTGCCTAAACAAGAACTAATTTGGTTCTATTAGTCTACACATTGAGCCATTCTCAATTTCCACTTTTGGACAACAAATGACATAATGCACAGACAGGCATAAATGTGAGGTCACATACGTACACATGAGAATGATTACATTCGATGAGTAACATACAAACTAATACATAGATATGCATCAATGTGGTGTGTTTATACAGTAACACGTATTCTAATAAGATCACTTAATACTGAATACATGAAAGATCATAAGTTGTGTCTTTATATCAACCACATGGTACAGTGTTCACATTTAAATGGTCTTGTGGTCCTTTGTTCTTAAGGCTGGAATGCTGAATACTGGTTTCAAGA
Organism: Brachyhypopomus gauderio; assembly: GCF_052324685.1. NCBI lineage: Eukaryota > Metazoa > Chordata > Actinopteri > Gymnotiformes > Hypopomidae > Brachyhypopomus > Brachyhypopomus gauderio. Next base: position 11,238,579 of record NC_135222.1, on the reverse strand, counting down.
ATAATTAATCTTTCCTTGTATGGAAGGTAGTCAAGTTTGGTGTCTCTAGACTGCATTCGCCGAGCTGGTTCCTGTAGGCTGAAGCCCAATTCTTTGTACAGATCAGATTTGGAGTTACAGAGATCTCTGAAATATTTGTATCTTCAGCTCTGGATTATAACACAGGACATAGAGTGGGTTTAAACTGTGGGCGATCAGATAAGGTTGGAATTTAGAGTTTTATGGTCCTTCCTGACTGTGGTCCCAGTGTCCATCGACGAAGGTTGGTTTTGACCAGCCTCTCTTAGATGGCCTCTCTCCCAAGCTCAGGAGATCATAAGGTCAGCATTGTAGGCTTTTGGGAGGTAAACACCACTATGGATGTGGGTCCTTTGGGGCCTGTTGCTGTGTAAAGAATCAGTCTTTAAATTTACATGCAACCAAAGAGATGTGAGTCAGTTTCTCAGTTCAGTGGGAAAGGATTCCATTTTGGGTGTCACAGTGAAATGGCGTTTAGCTGTCTCCACTACATATCCCCCACTTGGTAGGGCATCCACGATAGTGGGTGGCATGCCACAAGATGGAGAGAGCTGAAGGATGCAGAGCATAACATGACACCAACATTCACATGCTTTATTGGGGTTGCCTCATGAAGAGAAGAGAAAGATAAAGAAATCATATAAGTAATAGGTTGGGCTAACTAGTACGACATTATCCTTATCGTGCACTACAAGGGTAACTCTAGGAGAACTAGGTCCTTATCCAGCTCATCTTCCCCCTGGTCACCGCCAGGGTAAGGATCTTTGCGTCTGACAAACTTGACTAGGTGGCTGGTACATTCGTCTAACTGGGTTTGCAGGATCCGAGTTCGCATTAGGTAGAAGTAGGCTATATTAAAACTAACACGTATCCTAACCCCACAACGGTGGCTAGTACGGTGTCTGGGGTTGACCAGGAATAGGAGATAGGTTGAGAAGGGGCGATAGGTAGGGACGCGATTTCCTTCAATACATTTCCTACTGGGGTCAAGTCAATCACTTGGGTACCTTCATACATGTAAGGGTATGTGTTTCTAGTTCTAGGTGGTGTTTCGCAAAGAAGTCAGTTATTTCTATTTCACTTTCATATTGATCAGGGTTTAACTGATACAGAGCCAAATCTCCGACATGCAGTATAGCTTTGGAGGCTTTAGAGGTGACGGTGACAGGGCACTGCGCACTGTCCATCAGAAATCGGAGGCCACAAATACCATTAGTACTATCATGTATAAACAATTTATTTAGACCAACGGTAGTAGATGTCTTTGGCTTACGTACACATGCATAATTTGGAAGAGTAAATTTGGTAGAGGTTTTCTGTAAACACTATGGGTAAGTTAACTAGGAAAATTGGTTCCCTATCTTGAGGGTTGCAATATATTAGAACCACACCACCTAAAGTATAGGCAAAGTGAGCCCACAAATCAGTGGAGGTTCCTTTAGTAGCTTTGGTCAAATTGTGTTGTACCAAAAAGTGAGGTATTAAATATGGAGGGGTTCTTCCCCTACCAGAGCTATCAACGGAGGCGCTGATTCCACGCCACATGTCTGAAATGAGTGTGTTTACCAGTTGGGTGTGAGCATCATCAACATGTAGGACAGAGAGAAGCATATTAGCTGTTCATATGGTCTTATTTAAAACGATGCTGTAGGTGTTAAGCACTAAGACAGTGAGGTCGTTATAATGCTGAATTTCAGGACTGCACTCAGCCAGGTCATCCTACTGAGATAATTGTACATCGTTAAGCTTATGCATATCATACGTTGTTTAACTATTTAACTACATGTTGGGCTAAGGGTCACCTTAGGGTTCACCCCCCCCACTAAGTGTCTAGAGCACAAAGACAGCTTGGTTAGTGCACATTGTGGGTAAAATAATGGCCAGAGTAGAGTATGGATGAAGAGTTGTAGATAGCTCTATGGGATTTCTTTCTTTAGATTTTGTTCTCTAAGGTGGTCTTATGGGCTTTGATTTGATCGTGGTGAGCCCAAATAAAGTTGGATCCCCCCTTTCTGGAGGAACTTTGATTCGGTGTAAGGCCTTGTTCTTGTCTTGGGGCTCTGTGAGTCAAAACTGAGGGCTGAAACTGGTGGCATACCAGGCAGTCTTTGATGTGGTTTATCCCATCTTTTATCATGCCAGGCCAGTAGGCAACTTGTTGCAGTGCTTGATGTGTGGCCTTAACTCCTTTGTGGCCTTCACATGGAGAGTCATGGGCATGGATCAGCATTTCCCCCCTTTGGCTTCGAGGGACCACGAGCGCAGGTGAAGTGAGGGCCTCGGAGACATACGTAGGCAGGCCCTTGACTAGACAGAGTGAGGATTGAGCACTAAACAAGTCACTAAGGTCAGGAACAGTTTTACTGTCAGGTTCTAGAATGTCATGTGTCAGGGAATCGGAGAGGTAAAGAACCATTTTGTGATCAGCCGGATCTTGGGCCTGTAAGGCGAGGAGATCTGAATCTGACAATGCAGATTGAGTTGATGCAGACTTGAGTTGGATTGATGGTTCTGTTTGTGACCTCGTACCCACCAGTACTGATGGGTCGGGAGGGAGGGAAAAGTCTGTGGCATCTGCGTCTAGGTCTTGCCCTGGACTACATGGATGTTCTAGAGACCCCCCTGTAAGTTCTGTTGAAGATGGAACCATATTGATGATTTGCTGCAAGTGTTCTTCTTTTCCTGCAGTTGTCTTTAGGTCACCTGGAAAGGTGTCTTGATTTGCGAGACACTTGTTAGGGGGCCAGGTAGGCCGTGAAGTGTCTTGCTTCGGTTTAGTCAGTTTTATATCTGTGATGCCTGGCAGCTCCCAGAGGTGGCCAGGTATTGTGGCTTGTATCTCAAATGTGTGGCACACTGACGAGGGACTAGGTAGGGAAGCTGGTAATGGTTCCCGGACTTGTGCCCAGATTTTTAGCTGTTTGGAATCAATCAGTGGCTTGAATCGGTTAAGGAGATCCTTGCCAATGAGAAAGGGGATGGTCTCCAGGGGAGAAATGTGAACCGGGTGAACGAGGTTCATTGGGCCAATAGTCAGATGGATCCAGACTATTTTGTCCACTGCTATGCTTGTGTGTGAGTAGGGTTGGACATTCAGGGGGTAACTTTGAGGCTGTAGCTCTTTGTTAGCTTTCCTCGTTATGGCTTTAACCTGATGGAACAGAGTGGTGGACATCAAGGTGAGGTCAGATGCTGTGTCTAACAGAGCTTCCTGAGTTAATGAATTTTCTAACTTCACTGACAGGTGGAGTTTGCGTGCAGCTCCTTTCTCACTGAGATGGCCTAGGAACTGTTGGAATGGAGGTTCACCTTGGATGATGGAGGGATCCTCCTGGCCGAGTCTTTCTTTTGGGTCTAATTGTACAACTAATACTGTCTTATGAGGGGTGGAGTTCACCTCTTCTTGAGGGGGGATATTAGTGGTCTTCCCCCCACCATATGGAGTTGGTGGGCAATAAGGCCTGATCTCTGTTTCACTGGAATTTTTGTAGAGTTCTTGTTTTGCTCTCTGGCGTTGTGGATGAATTTGTGGTCTGGGACTTTCTTCATTCAACGCTGTGACGGAGAGTGGGTCAACCTTAGGGGCTTTAGTGGCTTGAAGGGTTCCCGCTATTCGTTTGATGAACTCTAGGTCTTCTTGGCTCATGTTTCCAAGGGGGTTGTTGTTGTCAGTGGCTTTATCTCTGGGGTGGAGATCTATTTTGCAGTGAGTTTTACCATGCCTTTCCTCAGTTTGACCTGGATGACTATCATATTGTGGCTTGTTGTGTGAATATGATTTCATCTTTGGAAGGGTGTTGTTCCCTCTGTAGTTGCTGTGAGTTTGTTCTCCGTTCTGAGGGTCTGAGAACATAGCTTGGTGCTCTCTGGAGGAGCTTCGGCTGGTAGTAGAGTTGGACCGGTCTCTGTTTTGATCCCTCCAGCGGGATTGAGAGTGTCCGTGGCCTTCGTCAGGTGTTCGGTATTGGGGGCGTCCTCTGGCCTCATGGGTCAGGGACGAGCCTGAGGGCTCCAAACCTGGGGCCTCTTCAAGCTCCAACCGTGGGAGTTTGGAATATGAGTTCTGGACCTTTGGAGGTTTGGACCGCTTTTGGGTATGTTTGATGAAACCCTTAATGGCTAGATTACGAAGCTGTCGGCTAGATAGTGTTTGAGGACAGGCTGCCACTCCTAGCTGGTGGCTAGTATTGGGATGGAGGTTGTGGACAAATAATGTCTTGAAGTTCATGTCTTCCTCCATTCCAGGTTCATTGCGAGACCCAAAGTAGGCCTGACGGAGGCGGGAATAGTATTGTTGAGGTGATTCCTGCCTTTGCTGTTTTGTTTCCATAGCGGCTATCAATCCCGTCTGATGTAAATGGTTGGAGAATTCGTCTTCTAATGCATGGCAGAGCAGGTTATAGTCTGCTCTTATCTGGAGAGACTGACGTTCGATGAAGCTACTGACCTCCCTGCTAGATGTCACCTTTATGAGGTACACCTTGTCATCTACAGTGGCGCAGGGGAATTTTCTCAGGTAGTATTCAATGTCTTTTAAGTACATGCTGACATCGTTATCACTATTGGGCTTTGGTTCGAATCGGATGATGTTACGCGCTATTTTGTCCAGCTCTCTGTCAGAGGGTCTTAGAGGCGGGTAGCCTCCTGGCGACTGGCCTTCTGTAGAGGACCCGAGGCTGGCTAGGTCTATGTGGCCAGGCCTGCTTGGAGGGACTGAGGGGTGTCCTGAAGTGAAAGCATGTGTGGTAGGCAGCCCTGTATGCCTTGTTGGGCTACCTTGGTGGCTGGACGCGGGACTCTGTTTCTCCGGGTAAGGGTTTTCCCACTCAGGTCTTCTGCTCTGTTCAGGGTTCAGGGAATGATGTCTTTCGTTCCGGTAAGCGGTGGAACTTCTCTCTGGGGGTCCCCTTGGTTGGGGTGGATTCCATATTTTAGACTTAGCGCTTGCAAGTTCGATCTCTTGTTTGCGCTGATTTTGTTGTGACACTAACAAATCATATTTGGTCTTTGACAATTCTGACATGAGTTGTTGTTTCTCAAGATCCATTTCAGCTTGCATCTGATTTCTGAGTTCGGCTGCTTCAATGCCATCTCTCTTTAATTGGGTGTTTTGTTCTTCAATTTTGAGAATTATTTGGGCGGCATTGTTGAGCTTCTTTTGCATTTGATCTCTTTCATTATAAGCGGCTTTCAACTGTGTGATGGTCAGGAGGGCTATCTTGCTTATGACCTCGGTGAGCTCTCGACCCTTGAGTTGTTTAGTTATGTGTGATGCTATGCAGTCAGTCATGAGGTCAGTTAGTCTAGTGGGTTCAGCTTGTTGAGCTTCCTCTAAGTAGCCAGGGACTATATCTTTGGTTAGTTCCTGCAAGGTGACTTCTACATCTCTCATGGTGTCGTCTCTCTTTGGGGCGCTTGCCTGACCTGACTTACTCATGGTGTGTGAGTTAGGTTTTATCTGCTAGAGTTTTGATTTGGGTCAGCTAGATCTGATGGTGTTTGAAGGTAGTTATTGCAAGATTTTCTAGCGTATGTGGGTAGTGGTCTGACCCGTATGTAAATAACAAAACAAACAAAAGAAAACAGATATGTGTATAAGACTAAATAGAGGATTATAAAAGTATGGTTAAATGTGCTTTAAATGATTGTTTCAGTAATACTTAGTAAAAGTAAAAGAATTAAAACAACAAATAAGACAAAATGTGTATACAAAAAGAAAATTATTTAAAAGACTAGATAAGTGGGAAGTATTTGGTTATATGGGATTTAATGTAAGTTCCAATTTAAATTAAAATTAAAATTTCACTTATTACTATAAAACAAGAACTGTTGAGCTGTCTTTGCTCTAGGATTGTGGGGTTGATTAACTTTAGTCACTTTATTACTAATTGGTAAAAGTGGATCTAAACAACAATAATATTAATAACTCAATATTAATTACTTCTATACAATGGCTTTATATGGTACAGTATAACACATTATACTACTTTAACTAGGTACATAAACAGCATGTGGCATTTAAATCTTTAAAGCAATTTCTGTTTCAACACTTCACTTGTATTGACATTCCATGTGCAGCCGCACGATGGAGACACAAGGCTACGTTTCAAAAGGCGAGGGCTAGCTTTCCAAAGCTAACCAGTTTAGCTATTGTTTCCTCCCTACTGGGGAGCGTGTCAACAGTGACGTGTCTACATGTGTCTAAACAATTATACTTAAGCAACAATGTGTGGCTTACCACGCGAGGGAGACAAAGAGTTCGCTTTCACAACACAGTAGGCTAGCCTTAGCAGGCCAGCTAGCTAGTTCAACTAACAGGTTCCCTTTCCGCTAGGCAACGAGTAACGTCAGAGGTGACGTATTTTAGCACCGCCTACCCAAGCGGGTCTCAGCGCAGCTTCAGTTTGCGTTCAGTTTAACTTAACCTCAGAAGGATGTACATTGATCTCAGACGACCACGTCTAGAGATGCTATAGTTTAGTTCAATCTTTTCGTTAGTTAAGCACTTAAAAAAAACAGCAACAGCAAGAGCACCGCTGCGTTTCCACAATTACAATCAAAGTTAAATTTTTTTTATCACAATATCAACTACTTGTTCAAAGGTTAATTAAGACTCATAAATATTTAATTTGCCATGGGTTCATCGTTGAGCAACGACCGCGCTGTGGCATTCACAAATACACAATTTACCGTGCGCCTAAGCGCCACCTGAAAGGATTAAATTGCAATTTGTGGCTCTTGGGCTTTGACTTGAGATGCTGGAACACGCAGCCCTCTCAAGTTGTCCGTCAAGACAAGATATTAACTTCGGATAAACGCGAAGAAGAATCTCTCGCCTTTAACTCGTATTTCCAAGGTTCGTCCGTTGTCAGGCTAGGGCCGAACCTTGTCCCCGAAATATCGAGCTTGGTCACTTCAGACAGAATTTACGGTACCCGCGTAAACTCAGCTTATGACCGAGATATAAACTTAAAGTTGGTAACCGCAACTTCAATTTTCTACCTCTTTTCCTACAGAAAATGTCAAATTTCCTACAGAATTGCACTAGGGCAAGTGCGCTACAGCTGATCTTAAAGGACGCTTCACTGACATAAACACGACGTGAAACATTTAACATAAAACACAAGTCATTGCTCACATTCAACCAGTAAAGACACGGGATTATGGCAATAATTAATAACGGTAGCAGTACATTTCTGACCAATAGCTAGATATGACAACGGAATCCTCACACGGGGCACCATTATATGTAGCGGATACATATGTTAGTTTATGGATTATGAACGGGGCACCATCCTGATTGCTCAGGAACCAGTATTGTGATAACGGAGTTAGGTGGAATATGGTTTGATCAGTCTCATTACTAAAGGGTTAAGTTCTGGTTCCGCGCAGTGACCTAATACCATCGACCAAAATATGCATTTACCACCGTGACCAGATGAATAAATGTCCACATTTATTAAATGGTTAATATTACAATTGATACAAAGCATATGAATGATTTGGCTCAAATTGAAACTAAACCTATATGTGAATCTACTAATTTAAACCAGGGATATAATAGAGAACAACAAAGAATATAAAATTAAACAACAATAGCGAGTGATAAACAACTGTCGGATCATGAGATTTATTTATTTAACTATCCTAAGGCTTGCCTAACTATCGTAGGACCCAGGGACGGATACGAGGTCTTTAGAGAGAGAATAGAAAAGAAGAAAGAGGACGTTTGGGCAGGTTAATGGTAACAGTATTTACTATTTTGGACTCCGGGAGAAATAGCAGCTGGCAACCCCAAAACAGCATATGAACTGAGCGTCTTACTTCGAAGGAGAGACGTGGTTACGCGGATCAACCGGTGCGCGTTCACGGTTCGTTTCTTGAGGCGGCTAAGGTCTGCGGAGCAGGTCACGTGAGACGGCTCGGGTCGCGGAGGCTTAGCGGTGACGTCACAGTCGAAGCTTGAGGGCGCAGACAAACTTGTGCAGATGACTTGACTGAGAAAGAAGATGAGCTTGACTTGAACGACTAGACGAAATAAAAGTACTTTTGACGACGAAACGTAGAATAAAGAAAATAAAAGAAAATAAAGAAGAATCTTCTGTTGGACTCGGTGAGAGCGTTAGTTGCGGTTTCTTGGCATCGCTCTTCTGGACACTGCGGTGTTCGGCGTGAGTCCAGCGAACAGTCGCGATGGTTTGGCGTGTTCGAGTCTTTGAGTCTCGGCGACTCTGGCGAAGTTCTCCAAGTCTTCCCAAATTACCAGGCTGCCAAGCTCATTGTTTCGCTTCGAGCTAGGGCTTTTAAAACAAGTTTTAGGGGCGTAATTGTAAGGCGCTTTCATGTTCATCAGGCCATTGACCATTGGCCTTTATTAATGAATATTCATGACCTCTGCCCAGACAGGGGAGAGAAAGAGAGAGAGAGAGAGAGGGGGAGAGCGAGGAGTGCCCGTCTTTCCAGGTCTAGTTAATGACTTAACCAAAGAAGACAGATTAACACAATTCGAAGACAAAGTAAACTAATCCTAAATAAATTGTCTTACATACTCTGCCTAAACAAGAACTAATTTGGTTCTATTAGTCTACACATTGAGCCATTCTCAATTTCCACTTTTGGACAACAAATGACATAATGCACAGACAGGCATAAATGTGAGCTCACATACGTACACATGAGAATACATTCGATGAGTAACATACAAACTAATACATAGATATGCATCAATGTGGTGTGTTTATACAGTAACACGTATTCTAATAAGATCACTTAATACTGAATACATGAAAGATCATAAGTTGTGTCTTTATATCAACCACATGGTACAGTGTTCACATTTAAATGGTCTTGTGGTCCTTTGTTCTTAAGGCTGGAATGCTGAATACTGGTTTCAAGAATAATTAATCTTTCCTTGTATGGAAGGTAGTCAAGTTCGGTGTCTCTAGACTGCATTCGCCGAGCTGGTTCCTGTAGGCTGAAGCCCAATTCTTTGTACAGATCAGATTTGGAGTTACAGAGATCTCTGAAATATTTGTATCTTCAGCTCTGGATTATAACACAGGACATAGAGTGGGTTTAAACTGTGGGCGATCAGATAAGGTTGGAATTTAGAGTTTTATGGTCCTTCCTGACTGTGGTCCCAGTGTCCATCGACGAAGGTTGGTTTTGACCAGCCTCTCTTAGATGGCCTCTCTCCCAAGCTCAGGAGATCATAAGGTCAGCATTGTAGGCTTTTGGGAGGTAAACACCACTATGGATGTGGGTCCTTTGGGACCTGTTGCTGTGTAAAGAATCAGTCTTTAAATTTACATGCAACCAAAGAGATGTGAGTCAGTTTCTCAGTTCAGTGGGAAAGGATTCCATTTTGGGTGTCACAGTGAAATGGCGTTTAGCTGTCTCCACTACACATGTCATAAAGCACAAATCATCTCAGAATGGTTTCTTGAACAAGACAACCAGATCTCAATCCAATAGAGCACCTTTGGGATGTGGTGGAACGGGAGATTCACATCATGGATGTGCAGCTGACAAATCTGCAGCAACCTGTGCAGCAAATCCAGTCCCGAAATTTCCTTGCTCCTTAATATTCCAAAGTGAACTGTCAGCTGTATTATAAGAAAATGGAAGTTTTTGGGAACGACATCAACTCGGCCATGAAGTGGTAGGCCACGTAAACTGACAGAGAGGGTTCAGTGGATGCTGAAATGTATAGTGCGAAGAGGTTGCCAACTTTCTGCAATGTCAATCACTATAGACATCCAAACTTCATGTGGCCTTCAGATTAGCTCTAGAACAGTGCACAGAGAGCTTTATGGAGTGGAGTGCAGAGGTGCAAAGGTGTAAAGCATGCCACGACTGGACTACAGCAGTGGAGGCGCGTTCACTGGAGTGATGAATTGCGCTTCTCCATCTGGCAATATGATGGACTAGTCTGGTTTTGGCGGTTGCCAAGAGAACGGTACTTGTCTGACTTGTCTGCATTGTGCCAAGTGTAAAGTTTGGTGGAGGGGGGATCATGGTTTGGAGTTGTTTTTCATGAGCTGGGCTTGGCCCCTTAGTTCCGGTGAAAAGAACTCTGAATGCTTCAGCATGCCAAGACATTTTGGACAATTCTATTCTCCCAACTTTGTGGAAACAATTTGGAGCTGGCCTCTTTCTCTTCCAACATGACTGTGCACCACTACATAAAGTAAGGTCCATAAAGACATGGATGGCAGAGTCTGGTGTGGTTGAACTTGACTGGCCTGCACAGGGTCCTGACCACAAAGAACATCTTTGGGATGAATTAGAGACTGAGAGCCAGGCCTTCTCGTCCAACATCAGTATGTGACCTCACAAATGCACTTTTGGAAGAATGATCAAAGATCCCCATGAACACACTCCTAAATTTGTGCACGGCTATCCCAGAAGAGCTGAAGCTGTTCTAGCGCCAAAGCGTGGACTAATGTCATATTGAACTCTATGGATGAATATACACTGCTCAAAAAAATAAAGGGAACACTCAAATAACACATCCTAGATCTGAATGAATGAAATATTCTCATTGAATACTTTGTTCTGTACAAAGTTGAATGTGCTAACAACAAAATCACACAAAAATCATCAATGGAAATCAAATTTATTAACCAATGGAGGCCTGGATTTGGAGCCACACACAAAATTAAAGTGGAAAAACACACTACAGGCTGATCCAACTTTGATGTAATGTCCTTAAAACAAGTCAAAATGAGGCTCAGTATTGTGTGTGGCCTCCACGTGCCTGTATGACCTCCCTACAACGCCTGGGCATGTTCCTGATAAGGTGGCGGATGTTCTCCTGAGGGATCTCCTCCCAGACCTGGACTAAAGCATCCGCCAACTCCTGGACAGTCTGTGGTGCAACGTGACATTGGTGGATGGAGCGAGACATGATGTCCCAGATGTGCTCAATCAGATTCATGTCTGGGGAACGGGTGGGCCAATCTATAGCTTCAATGCCTTCATCTTGCAGGAACTGCTGACACACTCCAGCCACATGAGGTCTAGCATTGTCCTGCATTAGGAGGAACCCAGGGCCAACCGCACCAGCATATGGTCTCACAAGGGGTCTGAGGATCTCATCTCGGTACCTAATGGCAGTCAGGCTACCTCTGGTGAGCACATGGAGGGCTGTGCGGCCCTCCAAAGAAATGCCACCCCACACCATTACTAACCCACTGCCAAACCGGTCATACTGAAGGATGTTGCAGGCAGCAGATTGCTCTCCACGGCGTCTCCAGACTCTGTCACGTCTGTCACATGTGCTCAGTGTGAACCTGCTTTCATCTGTGAAGAGCACAAGGCGCCAGTGGTGAATTTGCCAATCCTGGTGTTCTCTGGCAAATGCCAAGCATCCTGCACGGTGTTGGGCTGTGAGCACAACCCCCATCTGTGGACGTCGGGCCCTCATACCATCCTCATGGAGTCGGTTTCTAACCGTTTGTGCAGACACATGCACATTTGTGGCCTGCTGGAGGTCATTTTGCAGGGCTCTGGCAGTGCTCCTCCTGTTCCTTCTTGCACAAAGGCGGAGGTAGTGGTCCTGCTGCTGGGTTGTTCCCTCCTATATGCCTCCTATAGCCTCCTCCACGTCTCCTGGTGTACTGGCCTGTCTCCTGGTAGCGCCTTCAGCCTCTGGACACTACGCTGACAGACACAGCAAACCTTGCTACAGCTTGCATTGATGTGCCATCCTGGATGAGCTGCACTACCTGAGCCACTTGTGTGGGTTGTAGAGTCCGTCTCATGCTACCACAAGTGTGAAAGGACCACCAACATTCAAAAGTGACCAAAACATCAGCCAGAAAGCATAGGTACTGAGAAGTGGTCTGTGGTCCCCACCTGCAGAACCACTCCTTTATAGGGGGGGTCTTGCTAATTGCCTCTCATTTCTACCTGTTGTCTATTCCATTTGCATAACAGCAGGTGAAATTGATTCACAATCAGTGTTGCTTCCTAACTGAACAGGTTGGTTTCACAGACGTGTGGTTGACTTGGAGTTATATTGTGTTGTTTAAGTGTTCCCTTTATTTTTTTGAGCAGTGTATATTAGGGGTGGGCATAAATTAATTTTTTAAATCTAGATTAATCTCACTGAAATCTTTAAATTAATCTAGATTAATTCTCCCAGGGCGACTCTTCCCCTGGGCTGCATCAGTGCTTGACCCAGCGTCAGCAGCATTAGCAAACGGGTGCTTTGCGTTTAAATGGTACTTCAGACTGGTAGAACTCCTACAATAAACTAATTCCGTGTTGCATAAGGTGCAAACAACTTTAGTCTTGTCAATGTCTCCATTAGGAAGCTTCTTAAAAATGAATTTTCCAGGAAGCAAACCTGGCGGCTTTGTGGCTGCATCCATGTAAGCACATGTGCAATTTGTTGTGGTAGTCTTTGTAATTCACAGGTTTGAAAACTCGTTATCGCTCCCTACTGTGCAATTTGGTTAGGAATACACCCGAGCTAAACTATCAAGGTGAAAGTCATCATAGTTTGCTTACCTATTCTGACCCAGTTCACAATCCAGCTTTAAGAATAGATTAATGGCGATATTTTTATATCGCCCGATAAGAGTATCACATTATCGAACGCCGTTAACGCCGATAACGGCCCACCACTAATATATATATATATATATATATATATATATATATATATATATATATATATATATATATATATATATATATACACACACACTGAGAATGGTGTGATTCAGGAAAATATCCAGCAAAACGGCATCCTGTTGATGTAAGCAAGACTCCAGTGGGCAAAAGATCACAAAAATTGGACCACCAAGCAGTGGAACACCATCACCTGGTCAGATGAATTCAGATTTCTGTTGCACCATGCTGATGGGCAAGTCAGAATTTGATGCAAGCAACATGAATCAATGAGCCCCTCTTGTCCAGTGCCAACAGTTCAGGCTGGTGGAGGTGGAGTAATGATGTGGGGAGTGTATTCTTGGCACAGCCTGGGTCCTCTGATACATGTTTGGAGAGGAGACCTTACCTAAGCATTGGCTGACCAAATTCACCCCTTCATGGATGCTGTTCATGCAGCTGTTTACCTTATGGCAGAAGGACACTTTCAGCAGGACAGTGCACCATGATACGAGGGTCACATAGTTATGGATTGGTTCCAGGAATGTGACAGCAACCTTTCCTTGTTTCCCTGGCCTCCACAGTCCCCAGATCTTAATCATATAGACCATCTCTGTACAGAGCATGCCAGTATCTCCATCTAATTAGCAGCTACTGCACAAATCTGTCCTGTTTGTATGAACAACGATTCCTGCAGAACAATTCAATACCTACTGGAATCTGTGTTGTGGTTATGAAGAACAAATGAAGATGAGGTCCAACATGCTACCAGATGGGTGTGTTTATTGAAGTAATAAACTATGTGTGTGTGTGTTTGTGTGTGTGAGAGAGAGAGAGAGAGAGAGAGAGGGAGAGAGAGAGGAAGAAATAGAGAGAGAGAGAGAGAGAGAGAGAGAGAGAGGGTTAAAATCCTGACTGGGGCATCTCCAGTGAGGACTAAATGCTACCTGCCTACCTCATATACATCAGATCACTGAAGAATGCATCGGATGCTGGGGGACTGCAGCAGTCTGATGTAAAGTGGGATACTGGAACAAATACAAGACACTCATGGACACTTACATTATTAAATGCTAACTTTTCATTCAGTTGGCTACTTGGCACAGAGAGGGAACATGACCGTACAAGAGAGAAACAATAGAAACAACACTGAAAAGCAAAAGGAGAACTACAAATTGCAAGGCTGTTAGGAAAGCACCTCCTGGTTGCAGCTTTTTTGTTTTGATAAAATAAAAGAAGTGCTGTGTGTTGATACTTGATTCTTGTACTCACGTATTTATATCATAAGTGCAAAAGCAGAAGTTGCCGTGTTTGGATTGTGGCATTTCCCTTTTATTTCATTCATTCTCTCTCTCTCTCTCTCTCTCTCTCTCTCTCTCTCTCTCTCTCTTTCTCTCTCTCTCTCTCTTACACACACACACACACATGCACAAGCAGGCCACTTTATTCACATCATTCTGAACAACCTACAAAATACTGTGTATTTGATGTCAGAACACCCTCATTTATTAGTGGCATGGACAGACCTACGAGATTTTGGTCCATGTTTATATTACTGCATGATGTAATTGCTGCAGAGCTGTGAGCTGTATACTCATCCTACAAATTTTGCATTGTACCACATCCCAAAGGTACTCAGATTCAGATCTGGTGACTGGGGAAACCATTGAAGTACACTGAACTTATTATCATGGTCATGAAACCAGCTTGAGATGATTTATGCTCTATTATAGGGTGCATTAGCATTCTGGAAGTAGTCATTAAAAATGAATAAATTGCAGATGTTTACTAAAATATTAAATCATAGCTGTATATGAATGCAGCAATAAGAATATAGCATTCAAACAATGTTTGACTGGTATTAGGGAACAATGTGTGAAGAAGATATTTGACTTTAGGCTTGAATGTCCTGAGATGCTCTTTTGTTCATCGTGATTGTGTAATGTTTAAACTACCTTAGTCTACCTGTCAGCTTGAACCAGTCTCAAAGCAATTCTCCTCTGACCTCTCTCATCAATAAGCTGTTTTTGCCCACAGAACTGCTGCTCTCTTAATGTTTTTTTTTCAACATTTGCTGTAACTCTAGAAACTGTTGTGCATGAAAATCCCAAGAGGTCAACAGTTTCTGAAATACACAAACCAGCCTGTCTGGCAGTAACCACCACTCAGACAGAGATCATGTTTTCCTCCTATTTAACTTGTACACATGTTCAATGTGAAACATTAGCTCACTCTTGGCATGATTTTATGCATTACTGTATTATTATTATTATTACTCTACATAGCATTACTTTCAGTATCTTTCAGAAAAACATGATGTCATGTCATTTATTTTTTTTATTTACATGAGAACTAATTAAGAAAGATTATTCCTGCATAAGTTCAATTGGACAGCTCAGTAACAATGAGGTTTTTGCAAACAAACAATGGGAAAAGGTATTAGGGCTTCCAGAATTCCAGGTTTTGCATTAGGCCTAAATATGATATTCTGATGAGTGTTTACATGCTCCAGAACTCCTATACCAGACCTTTCTCCACCCAGTCAAAATATTGCAGTGTCACTTTTTCCACAGGCGAAGGTTGGTGAAGGAATCTTCCCTAATGGTACTCATTACTGAGGTTTACTTGCTATTCATATAAAAACCCACTTCTCCCTCTCTCATTGCTCTCTCTCTCTATGTGTGTGTGTGTGTGTGTCTGTTTGTCTCTCTTCTAATTCTCATTCTCTCTCTTGTCAACTGAGAGAGCTTTCTGTTTAGGCCTGTGGCTGCTAGAACATATTGCAGTGTACTGAGACCACATTAGGGCCGATTCATCTCTGCTCCAGTACATTCATATACATCATATAATGTAATTCCTCTTCAGTTTTCAAAGGCAGGTGACATTTTCGCTGGACCCTCTCAGTATGGTTATAGTCAACACGTCTACATGATAGTCAATAGACATGTTATAGTTGAACAAGTGATTATATCTATTCATCAGTATAAAAGTGGAAAGCTTAGATTCTGAGATGTCTTCCCCAGGACTTCTTCCATCTGGATTTGCTAATTACTTTAAGCCAGCAGGTATTAATTACTGAAATAACTTGTTTTAAAAAATTTACTTTTATTTTTTGAACATAGACTTAAAACACTGCATCAGGAAAGTATGTTACTAGGTAGTAACTGTGTTAAAATCATAAATATATTTAATGTTCAATAATAATGGAATCAGAGTGTGATTTCAGACAATCAAAATGAATTGAATCCTTAGCCGTGATAACATCTTACCCGTTTATCCCCCTTGTGTATCTGCACCTGTCTTAATCTCAGATGCCAGACTTATTGTAACGGTTGCACTGGAGAGGCGTGACGCAGGTGCAGGATTTAAGAGAATTTATTAAAATAAACACAAATTAAACTAGAAAATGGAACCAGGCAACGTAAACGCATACAACGATGAAGGTTACAAATACAGACACGGCAAACAGGTAGAACTCTACTGGGAATATAAGAACTCTAACCGATAACAATTAACAATCACACAGAGTCTACTAACACAATACAAGTACAACAACTGAGAGACAGAGAGAGGTAAACAAGGAAGTATAAGGAAGCACAAAACGAAGGCACTGACAACCGAGCAAACCAAAACGGGAGAGTTACAAGCAGCAGATAAACATACTGGGAGTAGACATAGAGAGAACTTACGAACCATGACCGACAACGAAGGCCAGGGCTGAGGAAACTAAATACACTATGACTGAGGATAAGAAACGAGACACCGGTGGAAAGGAAAATCGGGGGGGGGACCACAGTACAGGGGTGTGACCACACGGTCTCTGGGTGTGACAGACAACGGGGGAATCCATGGGAACAAAAACAAGGCAGGACAAGGGCGGACGACACGGGAAAGGGGATCAGGGCGGAGTTACACTTATAGACAGTGACTGCACACTTATTTGTTGGTTAAGAGATCACAAATTCTAATGGCCTTCAAAAGACATATAAGACAGGCATATGATATTGTCATTTACCTCTATAAGTCTGATTATATGAGAGGCAGATTAGTAAGCTATAGATGTGTGTGAATTTATGTAAGCATTTTGACAAGGTGAGAGACACTGGAAGTCCCCAGACTCACAGCAAGCCTACCACACTGCCTGTGTCCTCGTCTGGCTGTCCTTTGCTGCCAGTCCAATAAAAATGAACTCCCCCAGAAAGTGAGGTCTGCAAAACCTATACCTCCAGTTTCTCCATGACCACATTGGGCTTTGAAAATATCCTGTATTTTTCAATGGCATGGGCAGATATGGAATACATTTAAAAGGACTAGGTGCATGTTATGAAATTGTTATATATAAGACGTTTTCTAACATAGGGTGTGGTCAGAATACAGATGCTCTTAAAAATGTGATTACATGTAAGAATGTATTTTTTTTTTTCAAAATAATATTAGAGCTAGATAAGATCTTGTTTTCCCTCAACATGTTTTCCCTCTTTTCAAAAAAATTGAGAACATAACATAAGAACACTAGTAGCTAATACAGTATGTATATAACACTTTTCTTTATACATAACACACGTAAGATCTTTAAATGAAATGCAATTCTAAAGTAAGGGAAAGTAATCACATTGTATTATGTATTCTGAAATAATATTATGGTTAGAAATGTGGCTGATTATGGTTTAATCAATGACTCACAATAGAATACCTTCTGAAACCGTCAGTATTTCCCCACGCTGGAGTGTGATCAGGTGCTGAAGACAGCAGGGCCCAGGTCCAGTGTTAGTAGTATCAAGTAGTCAGACACTAATACAGAGGAGCTGCTCTCCTTGAAGTAATCAGTGTGCCTCTGATTAATATCACAGAAGTAGCTTCGCTCGGAAAGGTGACTGAGTTTCAGTACTAAACAACATGACATGGATGTTCTGCTGCTCACTTTCCAGGTTCACCAGTTTAATCTATTTGTCTGTGCAGTTCTGTGATAAACATATTTGGTTTTGTGTCTGTGTGTGGAGGCTATCTTCAGTCTTCTTTCTACTTAGGCCTACACAACAGTTTGTAGAAATTGACATGTCTATTTCCTGGGGGTGTCCTGGTCTGTGGACACAAGTGCTGAGAGGAGTCAGACAAAAGAAGGATTATTAACACGTTCCTATTGCTGGCTGTGACTGTCCTAGACAACTACTCCCCTATACCCCTATAAATGGTTCTGTCCCAATCCAAGAAATGTGGTAGTCAATCAGGGTCTAATTGAATGGCCTTGTAATACAGATGTTAACGCCTAACTACCTCAAGCTAAGGCACACTTACATGACTCAGCTGAAAAAAAATGCAGTGGTTGGCTTTTTCTTAATAGCAATTTAGCCTTCGTCTTTACTGTGTGATAGAGAGACCTATAACAAATAGAGCTGGCTGTGACTATCTTAAGGATAACAACTTGAAAGCAAATTGTTTTTTTTTATTTGATTTTAACATGTGTCTTTTTTCTTACAAGGTAAGCTCTCTCCTCAAATCTCGAACAGTATATTAATTTGATGAAGTAAAAGTTTAGAAGATGAATTAGAAGAATCTAAAGTTTTTGCCAGGATGCTCACTAACAGTAGGCCAACAGGCTTTGGGTATAGAGCTCCAAAGATTCATTAAAGAAGCATAAGGTTGTGAAGAGGTAACTACATTTACACACCCATCTGCTTACCGCATGCTGATCCCACCAGGCAAGAACAGGTTTGTTCATTTTTACTTTACATACTCTATATTTTACAAGTATGTAAAGAGATTGTTGGAAACTAAGTTATATGTTTAAGAAAGTCACTGAGCTTACTACTCTTATGGTACTGTGTTAGTAAAATGCAACACACACACACACACACACACACACACACACACACACACAAGAAAGATGCATTGCGCTGTTTTAATGTGCTTTACCATTTATTTTTTTTGCATCGCTAATGAGATTTTCAGAACTGTGTTGTTGCAACGCCAGATGTACATATTAAAAAGTGAGAATTTAAATATTGTTGAGCCCCAGGTTTCATTTATTGTGTTTGTGTGCGCAATGATTTTGGGGAGTAAAGTTAACATATGGTGATATTTACACACATTTCCAGATGAATCTTCATGAAGGTGAATTTGTCAACAGCAGAGCACATTGCTTGCATGCAGCAGGAAGTCTGCATTTTTAACATACTGTCAGGAAACTGATGATGTGGGAGCATGAAAACACATGCACTAGTGAAATAGATCCATTTTACATTGGGGAAAAATAAAAGAACTGTAGATGTAAAATTATGATAGGTGTAAAATCCCTTCAGCTCTAACACTGCAATAAATTTAAGTCATTTTTCCAATTTTCCAATTTCCAATGTTTTCAAAAACCTGCAGCATCTCTGAGTTCTTCCTGTATTTCCAGCTGTCATAGATTCAGAAATAATGTCTGGATTTGGATTCATTGTTGAACTGACTCTAGCGAGCTCGAGTTGTTTGTGTGTGTGTGCGTGTGTGTGTGTGTGTGTGTGTGTGTGTGTGTGTGCGTGTGAATACAGTCTACATGCTATACTCCTCATTGTGAAAGTGTAGTTCACCCTGCCTGTGCACTACCATGCTGACAGGGATTTTGATTAACTTATGTGAGATATTGCACTGGTTGCAGGTACACTATAGTATAGGATATTTCTGGAGACAGCAGTAAAATCAAACATAACAAATTTCACAAGAAAGAGGATATTATTACCATTTGAAAGCATTTAAAGCATTTAGAGGAACAAGCAAATTGTGTAAATCTATGTCAGCAGTGCTATGATACACTTGGGGGTCAATGATGAATTGATTGTGCAGGAAATTTACTGGTGTGTAATTTAAGTTTGGATTTGATCTTTAGAGTGGCTGTACATATCCAAAGGGTTTCTCTGTAATTAGGACCTGTAATATTGCACAGATAAAGGGAGGATTCCGTTATGACAGCAAAGTGAAGGTATATTAGCAATTAGTGCTTAGCACTAAACAGGAAACACACCAACATATATGAGTCAGACAGGATCAACAATACACAAATACACTTAAATACACAAATGTGTGTATTTATACAAATGAGACACAAGTGTAACACATCACTATAACACGGCAAAGGACAGGTGAGACAAATGAACACACAAACGCCCATTCATGAACATAAACACAAGCACATGTGGACATGAACGGACATAAGCACACACAGAGACACACCCGTGGGAGGAGTCAGGTGCTGTAGATGAACATTTGTGTTGGAGTTGTCATTAAAGTCATACAGTATTGTAATACATTTTTACTGAAGGAAGCAAGGTCATCTTTATAGCTTTTCATTTAAGAATCTTAAATTTGATAACAACATTAAGAATGTGGTCATTTTTTTCTGGTCCTTTGAATGAACGAGACATATCCGAGCACTATGGCATGAATTTTAACCCTACCAAAATATCTAATCAAGCACTCCCAAATTTGTAATTCTCTTCAGTTTTTTGTACCCTTTTCAGTTATTAAAGGGATAATTTGGTTGCAAACAGTAATGTTGTTAGCAGTAGATGAAAGATAATAGCCGCTCATTAGCATGTTTCATTTGCATAATGCAAATTGATAGTTATTTACTGTCATTTATTGTAGGCAGCACAAACATTATTGGTTGAAGTCATTCTTCCAGTTTCCCTTGGAGGTACAACAAGACTTTTACACTTTGAAAGTGTAGGCTGGTTTAAAACAGCCTTAAGAGTCATTATACTAATGACACCCGAATGCTTCTCCATCACAGCCATTATGGCTTATGACTATATTCATGATATCTCATTTGTATCTCATTTTCATCTAGCCATCCTGCCCTCTATACTGCTCCCCATTTGAGGACGACTGTAAGCTGCTTAACAACCATGGGGAATGCCATTACACGAAGTCCTAAAGCTACTTACGCAGACTTTTATTGGGAAGTTATCTTGCATGGAAATGTGGACTTCAAAGCCATTTTAAAGATACAGAATTCAAAGAAGGCTATTATGAAAGTCCTGAGTTAGCTGACATTTTATTTCAGCCATGGCATGGCAAGAGACATTGAGATTCTGTATGCATATATGACACAAAGATTATGATCACTGAACTTGGAAATGTGTGCAGGATTTCACAGCTAAACAGAGACCAGTTATATGGTATATGGAGCATATCTCTATTTGCCTTGTTTTAACGAACTGCTGGAAGTAGCTGGGCGAATTCTGGTAGGAGAGAAAAAAATAGATGTTTTTGTATAAAAGTGATAGTTTGCCAGCCAAGTCCAAGGCACACCTTCTGGTTCCAAAGTGTGATTATGGCTAACTTCAGTTTTAACCAGTGAAGTTAAAAGGAAAGTAGCAAATGTACCCTAACACCTGATATGCAAACTGATCCTGTATTTTTTTATGCATTTAGTAAACTGGATGTGAAAGCATACATTTAGTATGGATGAAGAAATTAATTTGTCTTGTCGAAATAAGATGTTAAACACTACCCATGAACCCATTCCTACAGTTTTAAGAAAATTTCATAGCTTAGTGTCCACAGACACACCCTAGCAACATCTAACTTTGCATAATCTTAAATTCATTGTGTATTTTTTAGAGTCAGCATTCCCCAGGCCCTTTATAGCTGGACAAAATCTGCTCCATAGCAGTGAATTAATGGCAAACTTAAACAGGAGTTACTTCAAAGGGAATCCTCATGAGCAGATATAGGCCTTAATCATACCAGAGAAAATATGGGGGAAAGGGCTTATTTCATTAAACTCAAAAAATCAGGGTCACTCCAAACTGTTAGACTGATTAAAAGGTTTAAACTCAAGTGGTAAATAAATTATATAATAGCCAATAACCAACGGGAATCTCTTAATTGTCCAGGCTGTTTTTAATGACTTAAATGAAGTGGAGAAACCTGCTCCCAGGAGAAGTCTCCATGCTGAGAGGACAGGTCAGAATCTGGTACTGAGTTTGCAATTATATCACACTAACTCATTATTGTGTTATTATGAAATTCACCTCTTTGGTTCAGCAACCTATATCTTCTGTCGTCTTTTTGCTTTTCAAAAAGCCTGTTACAATCTCAGGTATGTAAAACAGATGCAGGTTGCTAGTAGGTTTATTTGTTTAACCAGTGCTACAAGACATTGTATTTTAGGAAGTTTCACCAAAAGCAGAAAGCAGAGAAATGCTTTTCAGTTCAACTCTCCTGCCCTGCACCGATCTGCATATATCTCAGCTGCAGCACAACTAATCAGCTGTTGTTGCGGAGCAGAAAGGCCAGAGAGAGAGAGCGGGCACACAGGAGTCAGAGCATAGTCATGGCCATACAGGACTGCAGGGAGAATTCCCTGGAAATGTGCATGCTACCTGTCCCACATTTCAAAAATACTTATTAGGAGAAATGCAATTCACTAATAATTGCATGTAACTAGTTTTGATGAACATTACTATTTTAATTAGCATTAAATTTTACTCTTTTTATCATTTGCCTTTACATCATGAATTGCTATTTAGAAAGTTATATGATATAATTAAGGGAATAATATATTGAGAGTATACAAATAATATAAGAGCGGGGGGGGGGGGGGGGGGGTGGGGGGGTGGAGCAGTTCAGTCAGGCAGTCAGGCACCGCAATCACATGAAATCACACCTGGTGGAAAAGGCCTTTGATATGCAGACACTGATACTTAACTGTCCATTTGTGGTGGTGCCAGGATAAGCTTCTCTACATGCAGGGTAAGAATATTTCAGGGCAAAAGCTCACAGATCAGATTTTGGCTTATATTGGAGGTAATTACATGCTTGAGTGTATGTGCACATGGGGTCAGGATTGTTTAGCCCTCTGCAGTCTTAAAATGGCCATGTTCTCATGTGTATGTCTGGAGTGTGAAAGCTCTAATTGGTGGAAACAGCCTCATGCTTAATCACCCTGCAGGTGGGGGGACTTTTTATTTTGTGTGTGCCACCTTAGCAGCACTCCCCTGCTTCAGAGATTGCCTCTGTGCAAATACGTCTGATGAGTGCTGTGAATTTGTTTGAACTCACTATAGCCATTTCCTCCCTTTACCAGGTTGTACAATTAACTGTGCTGTCATTTTAGAGAAGGTCTTGTTTTGACATAACACATAATAGCTATCATAACACACATCCAGAGGTATTTTATAACAGCAGATGTTAACTCTACTTGAGGACATATGTTGAAATTATATGTATGTTATGTGCAAGATGAATGCCCATGTTCAGAAATTAATTTTCCAAAAAATGCTCTTAAAGGCTATTTTAGTGCTATTGAATTTGGCACTTTCAGTTTTAGAAAATCAGCTGTCACTGAGCCATCACTAGCCCCAACTAAAGGCAGCTATGAACATAACCACAATCTGTGAACAAGCCTTTGTTCAAGGTTTCTACGCCAGATCAGCAGGTGAGCAATAGAACATACATATCTCAATCAGTTCATTCATTCTCATTCAATGGATCAGATCAAGTTAGCTCTTTTTAAAAGGTTTATTTATAATTATATGGTCCATGATATATTTTTATTTACAGATGTGGATCAAGGAGGTGGAGTACATGACTGTAAATTAATAACAGACCAGCAAACCTCTGGATGAGGATAGGGCTACATTTACATTTACATTTATGGCATTTAGCAGACGCTCTTATCCAGAGCGACGTACAAAAGTGCTACGTAGTTGCTTGGAATCTTGGTAGTATAGATAAGGATGAGGATAGGGTTTGGAATGAGAATAGGGCTAGGGATGAGGATAGGGTTTGGAATGAGAATAGGGCTAGGGATGAGGATAGGGATGATATTTTTGTTTACAGATGGGCTCTGAGCTTCATCCCCCAAGTCAGAGGAAGTAGAGCGAGAGAGAACAACATCATAAAGATGACACTAGGGCCAAAATGGCATGCGCTATGACTGTGCTCTAGACGCAGCACGCTGGCCACCCATGGGACACTATTTTACGTATATGACGTGTCGCGATGCTCATTGCTATCTTACACCCCGTCAAAAGTCTATTTGTATGCCTTTAGCCTGTGCCGCTTAAATAACAACGTTCTTTGCACATATACTGTGCATACATGTGTGCTGGTCTCAAAATGAGGTGTGTTCAGGTAAATGTCTGTCGCTGTAACATAGCATGGACCATGGAGACAGACACGCAGGGAACAACACAGACACGAGGAGCAGGAACCCGAAATGACAGTTAGAGGGGTGACAGTCACATTGCTATCTTCCAAAAACAATTTTGTCCAGTCTATTTTTTGAGTTTTGTGTAAAATTATATAATCTTGTCTTTTTGTTCTCTATTTTTGTGTTGTTTCAATGCACACAAAAGGGCATGAATGTGTATAACTAAAGATCATTTTCTAGGAGATTAATTTTGGCTTTAAACTTTTGGTTTTAGAAAAAATGGGACCGTTTTTCTGTACAGTTGTCCTTTTGGATTAAGGTTTTTTGTATGACAGAGTCAATATGCCAGACTTATAATGTAATGACTATTTTATATAAGCTAATATTTGTGTTTTCTCCCAAGAAGGAAGAAAAACTAAAGAACATTTTTGAAGGAGATTCCTTCGACAGTTATGAGGAATTCCAGAGAGCACTGAGGTTATGGAGTGAAGAGGGCTACCATCCAATGCACAAAATTTTAATTTATTTAAACATGATGTTAATAATAAAAACCCCAATTCACTTCTTTAAAAAATGTACAAACCATCCAAAAAAAATAAATAAAAAAGTCAAATCTGTCTTCTGCATTCTGTGAAATTAAATTAAATTAAAGAGACTGATAATGTACTGGCAGGAAGAATATTTGTATATAATACAGTGTGGTGTACATATGAGGGTGCTACAGACAGATATTAACTTGTGTTACATTTTGTTTTAATATCATTTATCACTGGCAGTGTATTTAGTAATGTAGTATTTAGCATGTGATTACTGCCATTAGCGGCAAGCGACTTGGGATGATTAAATTGCTATTTAAATTCTTTTAAGATCATAGTAAAGAAAAACAAAGAAGAGACTGTTACGGCGACAGCTCCGGACCCTTCCCTGTGGGCGTGCCGTTACGTTGTTTGCGTGTCTTTGTATCCATATATGTACTTCCGTGAGTGTGGGTTGTCTGTGAGCGTGTTCGTAGTCTCACCTGTGCCTTGTCTCAAGATCACGAGGGTCTGTGTTAATCACCTATTTAATGTGCGTTCGCGCAGTGTCTTGTGCTCATCTTTGTCTAAAGTTCGTGCTTGAGTGAGCTACATGTGTTTGTGTGCTTGCGCTATTGCATCCGGACTTCACGTTGTCATCACTGAATAAATCACAGTGTCAGCACTAAAACCGTTGTCGTGCCTGTCTCCATCCATCATCACAGAGACACAAGTGAAAAACAAAATTCAATAAGAATAAACTCTGAGGTCCACCCCATAACCCCAAACAAAAGTATCTTCACCTCTTGTAAAATAATTTGTAAGTAAAATGTGTTTGCAAATAGTACACACTGCTACGTACACCTACGTGCAAATAGCACACACTGCTGCATATACATGGTGTGACGGGCAGGTGTGAGCAACAAAAAGGAAGCGATCACGCCAAGTCTCAGGGAAAAAGGGTGGTTTAATATAAAGTGTGCAAACCTAAAACCCGTGCAATAGATCCAAATTAAGGATATAATGACCAGCGGTCAACTGGTACAAAGACAAGACATATATAGACAGACAAACGACCATCAGGTGGGAACGGATCACGGGCTCCGCCCACCTGAGGGGCATACACGACGTCACAAAACAACAACAACACAACCGCTGTGGACAGAGGCGGCCGGTAGGGGGCCGCCTCACCGTGACAGACCCCCCCACCAAGCCGCACTCCCCTCCACTGGGTGTGTGGCACACAGCGGCTGCACAACAACACGAAGGGGCAGGAAGGCAAGGACAGGCAGGGACACACCTCCTGCAGTCCACGAGCTGAAACACAAAACACATAACATTAGTCAGCTCACCTCCCTGGGCGGGACCCTGGACCGACTGGGCCGTCAACAAGACAAAACCACGCCCCGGTCGGTCACAGGGCCCTCACGCCCTAACCGGCCTTAAGCCGCATAGCCCCACAGGTGCGAGGACGGCGGGCCTCGGCTCCTTGTCCGTCCGGGGTGTATGTGTGTGCAGGTTACCTCCCTGGGGCGTGGCTACGTCACCTCCAGGACCCCGTGGAAGGGTCTCCGTCCTGTGCAGGAGCTCTTCAGACCGGAGCCCCATGGTCCCCAAACATCCGGGGGCCCCAGCCCTCTAGGGAGGGGCTCTTTCCGACCGGGCTCCGGTCACCCCACAACATAAGGGGGCTCCTGCCAGCTGGAGACCCCCACAAGGTCCAGGAATGCCACGATTCAACGCCAGGGAGAAGCACCTGCACATAAAACACAAATGCACACACACACCCACACACACCAACACAGAACACAAACGCGCACTACCCTGATCCCCCCTCCAGGGGGGAGGGGTCTCCATCCTAACTCAGGAGAACCCCCCACTTACCTGGTCAGGGCCTCCCTCGGGAGCGACGCCCTCCGTGCCACACCCCATGGCACGGGACCACAGCCGGTCCCCCCCCAAACACACATTCAGGGGGAGGAGCATGCGTGGAATTACACGCAAACATTAGACAACACGTTAGGACACAACACACACGCAAAGACTAGACAAGCAAACAAAAAACGGCGTACACACAAACAGACGGGACCCACAAACGCGCGCTCTACATAAACAGACACAGTGACGCGCCGCTCACGTTCGCAGTCGCTCCCCACATGAAACACAAAACACGGGGAGCGAGGCGACGGTGAGGAGCGGCACCCGCGTCACACACAGAACATGTAACATAACACAACGAGCGCGCATACCGATCGACACGTCCGTTCACGCATACACACATTCACAACAACACGAAGAGTTATCGCCAGGAAGACATTCCTGGTCTTCGCCGTGCCACGGACACAACTCGAAAACACGGCGGAACTCTTCACACACACTGACAACAGACCCGAAGAGCTTTCTCAGGGCAGACTGCCCTGGTCCTCGCCGTGCTACACACACACACAAAACACAAAAGCACGGCGGAGCTCTTCAAACAAAACACTACGCAGACAAACACTTACCACGAGACATGACCACGAACGAAGGAGAAAGAAAAGAGACTCGGCGGCTTCCGAAGGGTGGCTGGTCATTCTGTGACGGGCAGGTGTGAGCAACAAAAAGGAAGCGATCACGCCAAGTCTCAGGGAAAAAGGGTGGTTTAATATAAAGTGTGCAAACCTAAAACCCGTGCAATAGATCCAAATTAAGGATATAATGACCAGCGGTCAACTGGTACAAAGACAAGACATATATAGACAGACAAACGACCATCAGGTGGGAACAGATCACGGGCTCCGCCCACCTGAGGGGCATACACGACGTCACAAAACAACAACAACACAACCGCTGTGGACAGAGGCGGCCGGTAGGGGGCCGCCTCACCGTGACACATGGGTGCAAATAGCACACACTGCTGCATATACCCGGGTGCAAATAGCACACACTGCATATACCTGGGTGCAAGTAGCATGTGCCAAATATTTTTGTGTTAAAACAGAACACTAAAGTAAGGGGTGGGAGATGAACACAACGGGTTAAGTATTGTATTGTGGGTGTTATACTGGTTTTTTGTTTTGTCATTGATTTCGGTAGTGGATTGGTTAAACTAATTTAGTCATGTTATTCCTCGTACCTTTGTTAATAGTCATTTACCCCGTGTTCTTCTAAATAGATTTTAGTCGTGAGTTTCATGCCCATGTATATCTTGATTACACCCCTTCTGTATGTGTGATATTTTAGGATTGTTTTATTGTTTTGTGTGTTGTATCTGGATAATCATGCCCCGTCAATCCCGGAAGGGTTCCTCGAGTGTTCGTGTGCATTACTCGTCTCTTTCCGCTGCTGCGGAGTTTAACCTCTTGTGTGCAAAATAAATGTAAGCTCCCTTCGCAAATATGTTCGTCTTCTGGTTTTTGCGAGTTACAGACGTTACATCTAGCAGGATCTTGTGATCTATTGTGTCGAAGGCTGCACTAAGATCGAGAAGCACTAATGGAGATGCATAGAGGCAACATTTATTAGGGATGTTTTAGCACTGTGGTGGTGCCTAAATCCAGATTGGAACTTTTCAAATATGTGATTCCTATGCAGATATAAGCATAATTGTTGGGCCACAGCTTTTTCCATGATCTTGTATATAAATGATGGGTTCAAAATGGGTATTTAACTAAATAGTACGGTTGGATCAAGGTTTGGTTTCTTGATTAGGGTTTAATGACTGCTATTTTACAGGATTTGGGCATGGGACCTATTGTAATGGAGGAGTTAATTACTAATTAGAAGATGTTCAGTCACAGCTGATAAAACCTGAGTAATTTTGCCTATTCTAATGTGTAAGTTTCATCTAATGAAAAATTTTGTTCAGTATCTGTCACTCCAGTGTGGCGGCCTACACACATCCACACCTGTGACGTATGTTGGGCCATGTGCTCCCGGTCTGCACTCAGCGGTGGGGCTTAAGCGGCCTAAGGCCGGTTAGGGCGCGAGGGCCCTGTGACTGACCGGGGCGTGGTTATCGTCTTGTTGACGGCCCGGTCGGTCCAGGGTCCCGCCCAGGAGGCGAGCTAACCTGTCTGTCTTTTTATGTTTTCAGCTCCAGGACTGCAGGGAACGGGTCCCTGCCTGGTCTGCATCCTGCGACGAGGAGCTTTTATGTTTTGTGTTTCAGCTCAGGACGGCAGGGACTGGTCCCTGTCTTGTCCCCGCCCTCCCGCCCCTTTGTTGTGTTTTGTGTGCTGCCACTGTAAGCCGCACAAAGCCGGAGGGGAGTGCGGCTTTGGTGGGGGGGTCTGTCACGTTGTGGGGGGGGCCCCTACCGGTCGCCCCCGGTTACAGCGGCAGCGGTCCTGTTTTTGGTCACGTGATGTTCGTCCCTCAGGTGGGCGGGACCCGTGATCCGTCTCACCTGAGGGTCGTTTGTTCGTCTATATATGTCTTGTCTTTGTACCAGTTGACTGCTGGTTATTATTTCCTTCATTTGGAACAATGTACGGGTTTTTGGTTTGCACACTTTCTATTAAACCATCCTATTTCCCTGAGACTTGGCGTGATCGCTTCCTTTTTAAGTTGCTCACCCTGCCCGTCACAGTATCAACCAAACTAGATTACAGACCAGATTAATTACCTATAAAAGGATTTAAATTTAGTCTAAAATGTTCTCTATTTTATTATCAAATAAATCCATAAAGACATTACTAGTTAGGTTTCCTGGAATCTAAGGTTCAGCGCCTGATTTTTTGTAAGTTTAGAAATGGTGTGACGATGGGTGCGAGGTGAAGGACGAGACACAGATCCTTGCTTTAGCAGACGTCACATTTATTTTCTACAACTATTGCGCAAGAGAGCGCACGTAAAACATAGAACACTCACACTGAAACGTGTAGACTTAGACAACAACGAGCACAAGACACTGCGCGAACGCACATTAAATAGACAGACCACATCAACCCCACTTGATGACGAGACGAGCCACAGGTGAGACGGATAATGACAAGACGCACCCGCACCCACGGAGCTATACTGACGCAGACGAATAGACGCAGACAACGTTAACACACGCCCCAAAGGAAGGGTTCGGGGACCGTAACGTGACAAATGGTACTAATAGTACTTGTGCTTGTTTTAGTTAAGTAATATTTGTTCATATTGGTTTCTTGTGCTTGCTTTAGTTTAGTAATATCTGTTCATGTTGATTAAATGTCCGTCTCTGATTGCCTGCCTGATATGATTCTGGACTGTTATTATATTCTATTCTATTTTTATTGTATTGCTGCTATTTTGGGGTAAAAACTGGGACCTTGGGTTCACAATTTCATTCCACCTCATGTACCACATGTGATGTGAATGACAGTCTCTTGAATCCTTATTACGACTCTTCTTATGGATTTGCCCCAAATGAATCTCGGATTTAAGGAGTCATGAGCCACAGGTACAGGAATCAAGAAAGTGCTGTCGGGGACAGCCACAAGTGACATGGGACTACCATGAGACAAAACTACTGATATCACAAGAGTACCATGGATTGTCAGTTCTGATATGGGAGAGCTGAGGGTTGCAGACACAGATGCTGCCAGGACTAGAGTCATCTGACAGTTCAGGTGGCTTCCACCACAGATCATAACAAAAACATGTTCTCAAATGAGGGCTCATTGAACCATTGCTTTCTACCCAAATTATCATTGCAAAATAGAGTGAATGCATAACATGCCTGGATGACAGCACCAACATGTCAAATTACCAGAAGACTCAATGACTGGGGGACCCTGAGATCTACACTTTCAATTACAGTACATTAACTGAATGTTTGGTTAAATAGGTCAGTCTTGAGCCTAGATTTAAAGATTGGAACTCTGTCTGAATCTGTGTTGGAACAACAGCAGTTCATGTCCCATGTTTGGACACTTACAGATTCCATATCTTTCATCAAAAGCATGCAAACATTCCATTACTGCAAACAATGGAGTGATTTGGTATTAAAAAGGTTATAAATGTAAACATCTGCACCCAGGTCTCTAAAACTTTTTTTTAAGTGAGATTCAAAGAGGAAAAAGTCTTCACCTTAAAGACAGTGCCACAATCAGCACTCTTGAATAATATTTTGATGGAATTTAGCCATGAAAATTCAACTTATTCAAGGTAATTTACAATTGTGACCAAGTATAATTCAAGCAATTGTAGGTTAACTGCACCTGGAGTTATGGGGGCTGAACTAGCAACTTTCAGATTACATTCAGATTTTGTTATACACCATATTACCAAGAATTTCCTTGATTGCATTCACATGCATATGAAATGAATAACATCCCATTCTTAATCCATTGGATTTAATATGATGTCGGTCCACCCTTTGCAGCAACAACAACATTAACTATTTTTGGAAGGCTTTCTACAAGGCTAAGGTTGAGGTTAGGACTCTGAGTAGGCCAGTCAGGTTCTTCCTCAACAAACTCACTTATAACACAACCCCACTCAATTTCCACGACAATCCTACACCATAATCTCTTCCCCACCAAACTAAACAACCCCACACCATAATCTCCTCTTCACTAAATTTCCCTTCCAGATGAAGAAGCGTGATTCATCACTCCAGAGAACACGTCCAGTGGTGGCATGCTTTATAGCACTGTCTCTGACACTTTGCATTGCACTTCATGATGTAAGGCTTGGATGCAGCTCTTCAGCCATGGAAACTCATTCCATGAAGCTCTCTATGCAATGTTCTTGAGCTAATCTGAAGGCCAGAATCTTGGAGGTTTGTAGTGACTGACTGCAGAAAGTTGTCAACCTCTGCACACTGTGCACTATGTGCTTCAGCATCCACTGACCCCACTGTCATTTTGCATGTCTACCACTTTGTGTTTGAGTTGTTGTTGTTCCGAGTCACTTCCACTTTGTTATAATACCACTGACATTTACTGCCATAAAGCACTTTACCTTCCTCTCTACTTTAGGTTAGCTCAGCCACTGTCCTGTATCTTTAAGGTATAGGCACTTGGTGAGGTCTGGAACTTAATTTCACTTGAAGTGTTGGTGTCTTTCACATTTCACATTTTCTGGTCCCTTCAGCTAGAGACATCTGTGCTGTCATAAGCAACCTACTGAAGAGGAACGTTAGAGCTTCACATTTCAATTCATTAGTCTTCCTGAGCTGGTAGTTTTATGGGTATTTTATAACCATTATAGTACCTGGATAGCTAATTCTTCTTTCAGTGCATTTAATGATGGATGTCAGCAATCTAACACTAATATTTTTACATGAATTCATTTTCCCATTTATTGCTAATCTTTTGTAATGGCATTTAGCAATTAGCAAATCTGTACTTATGAAACATGATTGATGCATATGTTAACATTATATTAAAAACATTACATAGATGTTGAAGCATTGATTCATTTTTATTTTAATGCATGATGGTTACAAGGTGGTTAAATAAATATTCTGCTTAAAAAAGCAGAATAACTAGATATAAAACAATTTTCACCCTTCTTTTCAGTACAGACTATATCATTTTGAGTTATTATGAAATAAACCTCCAGCCACATTTGGGATGTTGCTGTACAGACAACTCCTTGGACATTGCTGCTGCACACTGTCACCTAAGCCAGGATCAAAGTAATTCTGTCTCCAGCTTTGCAAAATGTGTGCACACAGGTTTTCCCCCCATCTATTTTTTTAATTAGTTTCTCCAGTTGCCACCACTAACTGTAGCTTCCAACCCAACCTTCAAGACACACATAGTAAGCCATTTTCCTGAGCTGCTACACTAGCACCTTCCTAGATGAGGCAAGCTGTGCTACTCATAACGTGCTTGAACACAGTTTTGGCCTGTAAGTCACACAGTCTATAATCCAGGACAATGCTGTAATGTCCACTTCTGCTGCAGTTAGCTTATCCTTCAGCACTGAGAGATAAATGGTTTTAAGGGCACTGGAAAAGTCAAAGACATGTCTGTGTTTCCTGTCCTCACCAGGCAGCAGAAAGCTCTGTGCAGCAGGTACATTACAGCATTCTCCATCTCTGCATGTGTTCAGTACGTAAATTGAAGGTCATTGACTGTCTGCGTTCACCTCTGTTGTGAGGTGGTCTAGTACCAGCCTTTTCAGGGTCTTCATTGAATAGGATACCACTGTGCTGTAGGTCTGTAGTCTTTAAGTCTTTAGTGGGCCACTTTTTATCGACTGACAATGGGCAGGATGCCTTCCAGTACATTAGAACCCCCCAGTATTTGACTCAGACTGATTTCATTTAGTTAATTCAATTAATGAATTGATTAACTCATTATTTTATTTATTTTAGAAACTGAGTTTTCAAACATTGCCATCAAGATACATTCAGGATAGCTATCTCCTAAACTTATTTTGAAGGTACTGCTTCCTTCATTTCAGTATGTGTTTAATTCACTGTTATGTCACCATGATAATATATGACCCAGATAATGAACTCTTCAGTTAAATGTTGAAAACTCAATACCATGTCAACTTTTGAAACTCATCTCCCAATAAAAATTTACACATCCAAATAGGAAATAGATATAATTATATCTTATTATAAGAATAGCATTATCTGTGTCACGGTGACAGCTCCGGACCCTTCCCTGTGGGCGTGCCGCTACGTTGTCTGCGTGTTGTTATGTCCATGTTTGTACTTCCGTGGGCGTGGGTCGTCTGTGAGCGTGTTCGTGGTATCACCTGTGCCTTGTCTCGAGGTCACGTGGGTCTGTGTAATTTACCTATTTAATGTGCGTTCGCGCAGTGTCTTGTGCTCGTCTTTGTCTAAAGTTCATGCCTGTGTAAGCCTCCACATTTGCGGGCTTACACCGTCTGTGCTGGGCTTTGCGTGTTTTTGTAATTAAACGTTCTATGTGTCACCACAAGACGCTCGTCGTGTCTCCTCCTTCCTCCAGCACGCCAGCGTCACAATCTGTCCAGGTAGATTATGCTATGATTAAGACCATATGATTATATTTCAGATCATTACTTTTTATCAATATGTACTTATCTCTAAATATGAAGTGTTACATACAACATGCAGTATTACATGAATATGATAGGAAGGCTTTCCCAAAGAGACAACTATGAGTTACATATCAGACACCATCCTAAATCAAAATGCCTGCCTGAACATTACTGAGTAGTAAGAACGTAAAAGCATTTCAACAAGTGTGGCTTGCCAGAGTTAGGGTCAATGTTTAGTTCGGATTAATGTTAGATTTAGTTTAAGATGGAATGAGGATGGTGTTAAGATAGACAGGGTGGGGGGGGGTGAGAGAGTTATGTAAAGCAAATAAGTGGGAAGGAGTGAAGGAGCATGGCCCCCTGCTGGAACTGTGACAAACATCAGCAGGCAGCAGCATCCTCCCTGCTGAGCCCTCACGCTCCCAGCTCAGCCGCAGTGGGGCGTTTCAGAGGACTTCAGTCACACAGCAGGATGCCAGGCAGACCCACAGGACTGCACACTGCACCCACCTTTCAGTGCAAATGACCACTTCTACTGCTGTCTCCTTGGTTGCTTTAATTTACTGGATTTAATTAAATGGGCAAAGCAGCTGAACCTTTCTGAAAGCCACACAGTTCTTATTATGCAATTCTGACACCAAATAATTTTTCAAATATTGTATTTAAAAATGTGAAAATTAAATGGCTCAATACAAACTTTTCTAGTACAAATTAAGCTCATTATGAAAATTACATTCATTCCCATTGCCATGGATCCCCAGGTGTAATAAGAAACATAAGATAATGATACCCTTCTAATTACTGCCAATTAAGCACTAGTCATCTGAGTATTGGGCAATGACTAATTGTTGTCCCCACCACTAGGAAATACAGCTCATCAAGACATTTCTGCTGTCTTTTTCTGCTATCATAACTCTCTGCTCTCCAAATATGGCACTTCATATGATGAGCTAATCAGGGTTTCAAGGGCCACACAGGTAGCTACAATATAATTACATTTAAATGCTATGTGCATTTGAATAGTGAGTTTATGTTTTCTGTTTGAATGAATATATGGAGATTGGGAGAGGGACTAAACTGGGAATGTGCTTGATGATGCCCCAGTTCCCCGTCACAAGCTGGCTCCCTGCTAGCAGTCTGTCTGTGCTGTGTAACAGCACTGTGTATGTCCCTTCTAACTAAAGTTAGACCAAAACTGGGTCAGGTTTCACTTCAGTGGTTCTCAAGTCTCTCCACGTGAATTTATGAATGGCTTGCATGTGTAAGTGACAATGAACGCCAACTTGATGCATAATTTTCCAGAAAAAACACAGTGATCACAAGAACAAGCACCTATAGCTGATAAATGGAACTGACCGATTGCGTTGTATATACCCAGTTCTGAGCTATCGGGTCTAGGCTGTGCGGTCTGGGCTGTGAGGTTCGGACTGCGTGGTTCTGGGCTGTGAGTGTAACACTGGGGCAAGGTAGGATGCAAGTGCGGACTCTTGACAAGTTTATTAAGAAACTGACCAACACTACATAGAATATACTAACATATAACAAAGGCAAACCAAACATTAACCAAATAAACCAACTAACACAAAAGGCAAACACTAATACATTGAATAGGGGTGACATAAAGGCTAGAACTAAAGGCATGAAACCAGATCACAAACCATACACACTCATAATATTTACAATAATCCACAATGAAGAGACTAAACACAGAACTTAAATACACTGACAAAAAACAAGGAACCAAACGAGACACACCTGCAACCAATGATGAGGGGGCGGAGAACAAGGAAAGCATGCGAAAACAGACACAACCACAAATTTCAAAATAAAGGTACACAAAAGAAACCAAAGCAAACACATCGAAAACCAACCAAAGATGTGACAGAAAGGAGGGAGGCAGGACCATATGTGAATGTGAGGTTCTGGGCTGTGAGGGTCTAGTCTGTCTGGCTTCTGAGTTGGAATATTTGTTTTCACGTTATATTTTCCTCTCCCGTTTTCCCCTTTTGTGCAAAGCCTTAGAGTACAATATAAATAATTTCCAGTGAAAGTGACAGTCAGTGAGTCCCAAATGGTAGGTGAAAAACAGAACTTAAGCCATTGACCCCTTTGGTTGTCATTATGCTCAGATGATGGTATAGCGCCATGCATTTGACCTTGGTGTAAGGGAATAATACTGTTCTTTTCTCTTATCTTGATTCTTGTTTTAGAAGCTTGTTTTATAAGTTAATGATGAGAAAGCCAAAACAACTGAAGTGCATTTTAATTAATTTATTTATTTTAGTATGTTACATAGCACAGAAGAGAAACCTTCATCTTTTGTTCTCAAACATATGTGTACTTAACTGCTTGGGTGTAACAGAGTAAGGTGTAATGATGTAAAGGTTATATGTAACATTACCACAGAATGTGCAAAAATCCAGGAAGCCTGAAATAATGATAGTACAAAACAAAACATTTTATATATTTAGCCCATTTCTTTCTGATGTTTGCTTAGTTGAAAGCTTGACTCTTTGAGATTTAAGATTATAGCATTTTACAGTTCTTACATTATATTATGGTGTTCTTTCTGTGTTTGAAGTGGAAAATTACTGAACGTCTTCAGGTCAACAGTTCATTATTTCATATTAACTTACTTGACTTTAATGTTTTTAATTGTACTTGTATAAATGTTAAATAGTTTCCCACACCATACAGCATTTTAAATGGATCTTTTATTGTGTAAAAGTCAATACAGCTCTTGTATCAAGAGGCAGACCATGGCTTCTAATTCTTGTCTAAATATTTAATTACACAGGCTTTTACTGTCTGAAGATCTATCATATTATTTGTTATGGACTTTATCAAGTCTGATATATGAAATGTGTGAACAGCCAAATACCACAAACTTTTTTTTCAAACTTGTGTCTGGTCAAAAGAATGAGCAGATATGGTACTCTTTGGTGTTTGTTATTACTGTTGAAAAACCCTCATTGCTTCACACAGGGTTCATGTAAAGCTCACATATCACTGCAAGCTCACCATCTGTTCTGTAACAGGATGATTTTAGCATCCACTGTGGCTGGCATTCAAATGCCAGTGCCACTCAGTGACATAATTCTGCTGTGAGGTCTGCTGGGAATATTCTTGATTCCTCTACTTAATATGTGCTCCAATTATAGGAATCGACTTTCCCTCCAGTCTCCTGTGAAATTTCATCAGCGTTTAGGGGAAGAAAGCATGACACAAAAAGGCATCATCCAACAGTGTGTGGCTGATGTGGCACTGAGTGAATGCTTAATATTTGGCTGGTCTATTTTAAGACTTTGGATTCTCAACCCTCCCCACCCACTGTTATTGCACAGCTGTGTGTCAGTACTGGATAATGTTATTTTAATTGAATTCACCAGACTGGAAGGAAAATACCAAACACTTACATCTGTATCAGAATAAAATTGTCAAATTTAAAAATTGTGTTCTGTATTATCGTATTGAATGCATCTGCTTTTGTGATTAGAGGGTGTTCTGTTTTCCAACAGTAACAAAGCATAACAAAAAAAGGGGGGGGGGGGGGGTGTTAAATGTAATGTGTGTGTGAGTGTGTGAGGTGGAATCCCACTTTGAGGGGGAACCACTGTCCAGTTGTTGAAATCAGGCATTTTGAAGGAAGTGGCTTTGTTTTTCAATGTCATCATTGTGTGCCAGTGCTCTTGTGAGGTATGTAACCTAGACAACATGACAATGCGCACAAATTAGGCCTGAAGGGAGGTGGGGGGGGGGGGGGGGGTGCATGATTAATGGGATCCTACAGGGACATATCCCAGGGGAAGGCGGATTTGAGTACCTGTGCTTATAAAAAGCCCGTAGCGTCCCAGGGGTGGCGGCTAGATGGAGAGAGACACTGATCGAGTTAGAGGGGGTGGAATGGGACATGGGGAAAGCCAGAGCAATACCACGGAGCCCTAACTGACAGCTCTCAATGAATTATTTTGTGCTTGTGTACTGCATGTTTTTGGACATCAAGTTAGGTTTGTTTCCATGCACAAGACGAGTATGATATGAATAATAAAAAATAATCGTTGCAATATTAAAAACAAGGGCCAAATCAACCACGCAGAAATGTACACACGACAGAAAAAACAATTGCTTCTAAGAGTGTATCGTGGTCACATGTGACTTAAAAAAATATTTGAGTCTATAATATCGATTAGAAGCTTTTGGTCACCTATCGATCTGGATTTGCCTAACGTAGAAGTAGGGGAAACCATTCATTACAAACAACAATGCCAGCTTCAATATAGTGATTTTACATGTAAAATAAAAAAAATACAATCGGTTTGTACTACAATCCAAGACACATTTGAGAACCAAAGGACAAGTGAGAGTTCTGACGTTACGCTAACATCTTAATCCAGAGCGGAACCCCTATTTCAGGGCGTGGAACGCTCCGAGCTGCTTCATTCGAGCCGGCGTGAGCTTCAGATGCTCAGACATACCGGAGCAGGTCAAGTTTGGATATCTACGGAACGAGGTTCTCAGCTCGTGCTTGATGAGGAGAGTAAACCCAGTACAAATGGCTGTTATCGCCAGCATTTTACTAGTCCTGATCATAGCAAGAACAGGTATGTTTAAATTGTTACATTAAAGTCACGATAGCTGTGAGACGAAACATGGAATCTTTTTGTAGAGAAAGAAATCTGGACAGTTACGCACAAGGCGCCTTCGCATTTGGGCGTTTGCCTTTCCTCTTTAAACGTGTTGTGGCTGATGGTTACTTGAAACCTATAAATGAATGTTAACCGTGAAAAAAACATTTTATTCAAGCCATCAATTCGTATCTACGCGTTTGACGAACTCACTCTAGTCTTACGTAGCCAATAAGGCGTGCATGTGGCATGCAAGGTGTCGCACTTTCCTGCCACAACCTATTAGCTAAAATAATCTCAAACTTGATTTCACAACTTTTTGTGTTCAACTGTTTAAATAACTTCACATCTTCTGGAAATTTCGAGTCTGTTTATCTTTTGAATTACTTAACATGCCTTTTCAATCAGATATATGCACTGAATAATTGCGTTAGTACTGCACAGTTTATCATAGAGTACGCGTATAGTAAGTTGTAATGCGGACTTTCGAGTGCAAGCGCAGGTGGAAGATTCGAATGAAAGGTCAACTGTGCCCTTTATAGCCTATTCAAGTCGTTATTGTAACAGAAAAGAAAGAAAGAAAACATTCGAATGTCTGGATAACTGTTATTTGGATTTTGTTCTCTTCAGTTGTAGGATTTGGAATAGATCCTGAGTTGCAAATTGACATCATCAACGAACTGGACTTGGCTAACGCAACATACGGAATAACCCAAATTACAGGACTTCACAACAGCAGCAAATCCTTCCTCTTTAGAGGTAAACCTCTGCGTTTTTTTCTGAGCAATATAATTTCTGTGGAGTAGCCCAGTCATTCGTATAGTTCTGAAAAGCAAATGTGTTGGTTACAGACTTTTCATTGAGATAAATGTAAAGAAATGCATCCTACACGTTTTTTTTTTTTGCTTTAGTGTAATTTATTGAAGCCTTTGACTTCACAATCACTGACGATCGCTCAGTGGAAATGTATGTTTAATATCATACGACGCTTAAAAAGCTTTAATATCTGTTCGGGCGTAAATCGGAAAACTTCCTGTCTGTGCATTGCCACAATTATGGTGGTATTAAAGTTTTCTGGGATGAAACATAGTCATCTACAAGGATGTGATACAACCGACCCAGAGGTGGCATGATCTCACCGTTTGCCGGATGCTAAGCCAGATGGCTGGTGGGAATGTGATCTTTTCACTTCTTCCGTCAGACGTTTCTCTCCTCTTCCCATAATCTTTGCAAAATCGACCGATTATTCATTAATATTCAGTTATTTGTATGTTAAACCTTTATAATTGTCACACTAGGGCCGGTTAGTGGAATGTTTAACGGTAGAGATAATCTCTATTAACTCGTTTTCTCCTGAAAACGAGTTGATTCAGGGCACATGGAACTTTTTGCATTTTTGATATTTGGTAGATACTGTTATCCTTGGTGACTTGCATATATTTATCACAATGTGTGTGTTCCCTGGGGATCCAACCCACAGACTTGATGTTGACTGCTGTACCTACTCAACTGTATGCACTACAGGAATAAAACACATTTTGATTCATTCTGATTTTATGGCTAATTAATTATCTGTCCATACTGTCTGATCAATGAAACTGGACCAGATAAGGAATTAATACTGATTTGATGTTGCTTTAGCAAACGTTTAGTATAGACTGAGCTTAAGGGATTTGCACTGTTGTAGTAGAGGTCATATTCAAAGATCTGTTCAGTAGACATTATTTCAATTTTAGAATATATTTTATATAATGCTCAGAGTGACAACAGTGACTTGTTGATATTGAAAAGGTAACAAATTACTGGGTTTAAGTGCTTGGATTTTTGTTTATTTTAACAATTACTTTAGAGTAATTTATAATTTCTTTAGAATAATTGTAAAATAATATAGGAACACCTAACCCTTAAATGGCTTGGGTTTTGGTCATTGTCCAGTACTACAGTACAAAGGCACATCTGAGTCCCAAAGACAAATATACATACACACATCTAAGAACATTTTAGATATGGTCACCGTGATATCATCTGCTTCAAACTACAGTTTGCCATATTGTTGCCATATTGTTGTGCCTTGGTTTTGAGATGTTAATAATATAATATGTTTATTAGGTATATAAGGCAATAAGTATATCAAATGAGCTATCTACTGCAAGCATTGGATTAAGAATTAAGTCAGGAATAAGTAAGCACCCCATAGCTGGTTAAAGAAAGTCATACCAGTCATGTGACTTGGGGTGGGGGGGGTTATGATAAGGAAATTAATTTAATCAATCTTTTAAGTGGATAGGTCTCAAACTAGAGAAGGCTCTGTTTATTATAATCATAATGTAGCTCATGTTAACAATCCATAATACTAATATTCACTCTTCCAGCAAACTGATTTGTTGTGATGAAGTGGTTTTAGGGAAATCAGGCCAGTGTGTATTTCCATGACATCCTCAACTCATCAGTCAGTGTAGAGTTTTAATCAAGAAACACTACAGCAGAAGGAAGGTCATTGATTGCCTTTATCCATCTGTGTGAATTCAATCAATCTAGTAAGCATGAGTTTACAAATAAGGTGATATTTTGGTTCAGTACATTGTTAATGGAGTAAAGTCTCATACAAGTTGTCCAAAATATCATTGGGCATATGTGTATATGTATTTTTGTATTGCAGATATGATTGTAGTACTAGAAATGCACAGACATTTAGTGATGGGCTTTTAGATTTTGTATCTTGGCTCTCATTGAAGTGAATAACGTTTCCAATCTCGTACCATTATTAAATGATATTGCGTGCAGCAGTTTTAGCTTCTTTATTGTCCTCACTCACTTTTCTGCCTTCCAATCCTGGTTTCATTTGAGGCAGGGAATGTTGTACCCTTTACTGGACTGTATTCCACTAGAGGAGGACTGACTCTGGGCCCCTGTGCATGACCTCCATGACTACGGGTGCTCATAAGTGAACCTGAAACAGCGGCGGAGCACAGAGATGGAGCCATGTGAACACTCTTGATTTGCAAACGAGGTGTGAGTTGGATCCAGGCCTGAATCAGGTTTCCTGGGCTCTGATTATGTCCAGTCCTGAGCTGGGGTTGGTGGGTTGAAGGCCAGTATGGAGGAGTCAGCCAAGCTCGTTAATCCAGCCGCTGCACTGCGGCCTTTCGGCAGACTTGCACTAAGCAGCGTGAGTTTTTTTTATTTTTTATTTTATTTTTATTTTTTTGCTGTCACTCTCTGCTTTTCTAGCCCACATGTTTTGTGAAGAGCTGGTAGAGTTTTGTGTAGAGGTGCTGTATCATAAAACTGCAGTATGAGGACTTTTATGGCCATTAGCACAACATGCTTCTCCATTAATGCAAAGTACAAGTTGAGAGAAATGATCGTACATTCACAAACTCAACTTTTAAGTGTCCCTATGCCCACATCCTGTAATAGGCTGGGATTAATTTCTGCACACCTAGTATATTATACAGTTGAACACAGCTGTAGGTGGTGCATTGACTCTTGGATGTGAAATCCTAGTCAGCTTTAATATTACTAAACTGTAGATGTAACTCTTTTTTTTTTTTTTTTTTTTTTTTTTTGGCCCACCTCCACCCCCCCATCTTTGGAGGACAACTTTGTTTTTATGTACAGATTTAAATGCCAATTATAACAATTCTGTATAATATATAGTGTAGTGATAACAATATATAGTGATAACAATATGCAAAGTGATAATTATTGGGGTTAGGTGGACCAAGAAAAGAGGGGGAGAGAAATAATAAAAAGGGAAAAGACAGAGGTAGGAGAAGAAAGGAGAAGAAAAAGAAAAAAAAAATTATAATAATAATAATAAAATAATAATAATAATAATAATATTAATAAAATAAAACACGCAACCAGCTCAAATGACCACTGCAAAGAAGTACAGAAAGTAAACCAAATACATATAGTGCAGATGAGTGCGATGTATGGGTGTGTGTGAGTGTGTGTTTATGTGCAACCTAGAAGTGCAACATAGGATAGATGTATGGAATGTACTTACCAGCAAGGGTGGGTAGCTGCGACAGCATTCCCCCAGAGGCCAGAGGCGGGTGGAGAGAGACCCGGGAATCCCACCCGCCCACGGCCCCCCACAGAGCGGTGGAGTACCAGAGCCGCACTTCCCAGAAACCCTCACCCGCCCGCCCCCGCAGGCGGGAGAGAGAGACCCCGGACAGCGCCCCACCAGTCAAGGAGCGCAGGTCCAGGGGAACCAGAGGGAACAGAGCGCCTCCCCCCCCCCCCCCCCCCCCCCAGGGGCCAGCGGCAAAACCACGGCGCCACGCGCCCGGAAAGCCACCCACCACCCGGCAGGGCCCACCTCCCGCCGAGGAGCATCCGGCCGCCCCATACCACCACCGCCCAGGGGAGCGGGCCAACCGCCCCTACGCCGGGGGGCCAAGCCGGACTCCGGAGCTGCAAGGCGCCCCCCCTCTGGAGTGGTGCAGTAGTCTCAGGGGAGTGTCCATGAGTGAACCGGGCACGACCAGCCCCGACCCAGAACCAGCTGTCCTCACCCACATAACCAAACCCACCCTACATTCGCCCCTATACACCCCCACCATGCACACACCCACCCCCACACACACACACACACATACACTCAAATTCACCCTCACACCT
This sequence comes from Brachyhypopomus gauderio, assembly GCF_052324685.1. Taxonomy (NCBI): domain Eukaryota; kingdom Metazoa; phylum Chordata; class Actinopteri; order Gymnotiformes; family Hypopomidae; genus Brachyhypopomus; species Brachyhypopomus gauderio. The sequence continues at coordinate 11,196,097 of NC_135222.1, read as the reverse complement.
CCAAACCTGGCCATATGTCCCCTCCCTCCAACACGCACTCATTCATCCACCCATTCAGAAACAAGAAGAAAACAAGGACAGAGACACACACTTATCCAGACTAGCACACCCTCTGCGGCAGGGGCAAATGGCTGGACCAGCAAGGACCGGTAGCGGTCCTAGGAAGCCACCAGCCCAGTCCCGTGCCAGCAACCCCCCCCCCCCCCCCCCCCCCCCCCCCCCCCGCCCCGGCAGGGAGCAGGAAGCGGGTGAAGGAAGGCCTTCCCACCCCTCCACCCCCAGTGTTGTGTGTAGGTGTTGGTGTATATGCATGTGTCGTAGTGTGTGATACTATGGTGCAGATGTAACTCTTCAGGTGTAGATGTAATTCTTCAGATATGAACATTTTGATGATAATGCTACCGTTTTGGGTGTTCTAATTAAACTGCAATCACACAGACATGTGCAACACACTGCCATGGTTTTGACAGCATATATATTTAAAATTGTACATAGTTTTTCAGTATCTGTACCTAGATCTCAAGATGATATATGAAACTTCTGCCAGTTTCAGCAACACATTTAATTATCACTGTGTTCTATATAACAAAATATAATTAACTGGCATGACTGTAATGTCTGAAAATAATATTCAAGAGAAAGTTTTAATATAGCTTCACTGTAGAATTAGCCCAGCATTTGTTAATGTGTTGCCATATATCCTTGCGAGAACACAATCCTCAACTTTTAATGGCAAAGCTATCTTTTTTTATTTTAGCAATGCATACCTGGATGTGTAGGGAAATACCTTCTATATAATGTCAGGGAGAGGTAGGGCCGGCGCCAGAACATATACAGTGAGGGGGTGTCAGAAAATTTCGGGGGGGGGCGAACGTAAGTTGTTGAGCGGGGGGTGGGGGGGTTGGCGAACGTAAGTTGTTGAGCGGTGGTGGGGGGGGGGGTTAGGGTTAGGGGGTGCGTGTAACGATAGTCGAGCGGCCGAGGGGTCACCATGTAGCGATTGTTGTAAAATAAATGGGTCTTATTTTTTACATTGAGGGGGCGGGACACCTCGCCTGAGCGGGCGACGCCCCCATTCCCCCCCCCGTGGCGCCGGCCCTGGGGAGAGGTATAATAGATACTCACTGTTTGATACAGAACATGAAAACTCTTCATAATCTAAATATTTAGCCCTTGTGAAAATTTCTGTCCATGCTGCAGTTTACTAGTCAATATGATGGCAGACCACATGTTTACTGTAGTGGCAATTTTTATTTGGAACTTACAGCTGATGGCCAATGGTGGACTGGGGTTTGTCTTATAAAAGTTTCATTGATACTCTGGGGACTAATGCTAACCTATATAAAAACATATATTTTTTTCCTATTGAAATATGAATCCTCAATTCTGGGGTAGGTTGGGGTGGGAAGAAGACTTGTTGAGGAGTACTTTGTGTAGGATAGAGGGAGGTTGTTTGGTAGGTAGGGGGACCTGTTGGGGGTACTTTGTATTGGATTCATAGATAGATAGATAGATAGATAGATGATACTTTATATATAAATTCACTAAATTGAGGGAGGATTGAGGGAGGAGGTGAAGAGGGGGACCCGTTAGGGGGTACTGTGTGTCTTTGTGTCAGATTCAGGGAGATAGTTGGGGTGGGTGTAGTGTAACAATGGACAAGGGGTTCTTTAAAAAAAAAAATTAAAATTTTAAAATAAAAAATTTAATATGAAAAAAGATACATCATTAAAGCCCAAATAGACAAAGAGAAAAAAAAGTTTCATTGATTGCAAATCTATTGAGATTTAGTTATCCCTGTAAACATGGAAATTGTCTTGCATTGATTGGTTCATTCAGATGCAGTGAGTTGTCTTGGTTGAGAGATAGGGAAGATTTAATCCCCAATTAAGAACAGTTTTATGAAGAGATTCCATCCATTCAAAGTGTTTTTTCCTCAGTCTCCTGAGGATAAACCTGTTGCAAAGTGATGTTTGACAGAACATTTCCTCTTTGGCTTATAACAAATGAGTCCTCACGGTTGCATAAATCTTTTCTTTTTTTTTTTTTTACCTGAGCATACTTTTATTGGTCTCTAGAGAAGATGTATTGATCCTGTTCCCACATAAGATATGCCTACGTCAGAAAAGAAATGCCTGGATAGCCATGACTGCTTTTGTGTGTGGAGTGTATTTGAAGTGCGGTGAACTCTTGGAAATGAGGCTCAACTGCTTATATCTCTTACAATGCACAATAAATTACTCAAAATGTGTGGATTTGGTGGGAGTGTCATAATGTAGGAGTGATCTATTACCCCCTCCAAGGCTAAAGGTGGCGCTGAGGTCTATTTGGCAAGGCCCAAAATGAGGCAGCCTCACCCTAGCCCTAGAGGTCTGGCTTCCTCTCCACACGGTTGCAGACAGGAGGCCATCAAGCTCTGTGGCCTGCATCCTGTTCCCAAGAGCAATGGAAGCCATCAAACTGCTCATATTTTATTTATGATTCATGTGGCAGGCCAGCTGTAGAGGCTCTGACAGCAGTCAACCCCTTTCAGAGAGGAACAGGAGTCCTAAAGCACTCAATCAGCTGCACATGCTGAGAAGGTTCGCTGAGTTTCTCTGAGCTGGAGCTTTTTTTTTCTTCAGTACTGCCACCATTGTTCAAATCATGAAGGGAAAGTGATCAAACAGTTGGGGTGGAAGATATTTGACAGCTAGTTTGCTTTAGGTTCTATTCATTTGTGAGTTCTACTTTTTATTATTCTAGAGCTACACATCTAAAATAATTTTTGATTATATTATGACAGCACCACGGAGTTTGAGAGGAGGAAGGCATGTATGAACTGTGTGGAGCTACTGATACTACCCAGGCAGCTTGAATAGACAGCATGGAGGTGCATGCTAACTGCTCAGCACTCTCTGCATCATCGAACAGATGCCAGGGGTACTGAGACAGTGGCTGGCACCGTGAACTCTGCCATCTTTTCCCAGGCAGCGCATGAATACTGCTGCTTTAGTGCCCAACCCGTTTTGTCAAATAATTTATACCTTTATGCAGTGTTTCTTTATTCCCCCAAATCTACATTTTTGCCAACATTGTTGAGATCTGTCTTTTTAGATGTGATGTGGAAATATAGTTTAACCTTGTGTTGTGTTCTAATATTTCTTATTCTGTGTGAATATATGTAAATAATTTCACCTGCTTGGGTGTCTTGCTATGGAGAATGAAGAGGGAGACATGCTATTACATTGCTCATTGTACATTTTAGTAGTATGATCTGTAAGACTGTCCTAATTAGCTTGGCAAAACATTTGTGGACATTAGCTTCTGACTAAATTGGCTCTAAAATCTACTGACTGTGCCTGGAGATTTAGGGTTCAATTGAGGATTATAGGTATGTAATTTGGAGGCAATACAGAGAGGTTATTTTTTAAAAATAATTTGTCAGTCTGCCAAGCAGACAAGTCAACTGGTCAGCAAGAGGGTGGAAGGGCCACACGGATAGTAACAGTGAAATGAGATGTGAGACAACAGAGTGCAGTCAGTCCCCAGAGAATTTAGCCCAGAGGAATTTAGCATTTTCATTACAGTGAAGGAAAATGATTCCCTACCAAGAACTACTTTGGGGCATGTTGTTAAAATGGAGGCTAGAGTAAAGTTTATGCAGAGTGTTGGCTTGGTCTGTGCAACAGTAACACAGGCCTATTGTACCTTTTGTAAGCAGTGCTTTATTTGTAGCCATGCTTAAATGCTTGTTATGCCACATTAGTCCTGACGAATAAACTGTATTTTATCATCGTTAAATGAGCAATAAACACATCGCAAACGACCTGATGAATACAAAAAAATCACATGCAGTCAAATAAAACCTATCAGATGAAACACCACACCATTTGACCCGAATCATTTTAAACCCGAATTAGACATTAGCTGCCCTCAAAGCCCCAGCCTGTGTAGGTTATGTTCTGCTCTTTATAAGCCTCGTATTTTTTCTGAACTGTTACCGATCAGTCAATGGTACGTGGTTTTCTTTCAGTCTCGTTACTGCACTTTGCACGTTGGTTTCAACTCCTTTAGTTGCTTCCTCCTTTTTCCTGCACGTTCTATACCCACAACACAGAGTTTAGAAGGAAATATTTTTAAAGATGACTAGTTAATTTATCGTATTTAAATGAATGCTCTTTTAATTGCTTGGGTATTGATATGTATTTTGCTCCATAAAAGTGGTTAAAACAAACTGCTAGTTGATGCTAATATTTGGAAAACCTTTTTGTGTTGGGCTTTTTGCATCTTATACATACATTTTAATACTTAACAGACGAGGCACACAATTGCTGACTGAGGACATTGAGGTCAGTAACTGCATCTGGGGCTCCAACCTGGATTCTACTGGTGATGAACACAAGCTCTGAAAAAGCGATCTCTCTGGCTTAGCAGCCAGAGCACCTATTTTAACTTAGAGTCTCCATCACACCACCATCTCCTTCAGGGTATGACTGTGTCTGTCACACTGGTTTCACTGGTTTGGGTGGCACACCATTTCGCTTTACACTTTCCATGTGTCCATCACACCTTCAACTTTCATCCAGGGTCACACCATGTCCTTCAGCAGGGGTTCACACTGAGCTTTGCACCATTCCTCCACAGCAGGGGGGGGTCAATTGGCCTCACAGTACAATCCCACTTCTGACACCATTTCTGATGAAGGCTGAGGGCAGCAACCATACCCAGGTCTCAAGCTCGGGTTCTACAGCTGGTAAACACAAGCCCCAACCACCAGAGCAAAGAGCCAACTCTCTGGCTCACCAACCAGAGCCTTCCTGAGTGATGGTCTCCATTACACTGACCTTATATTAAGTTTATCTGCATTGTCTCTGTTTGCAGTGCACATAAGTATGGTGCGTTTTTATTATTTATTAAAATGTAACAAATGTCCACAGGTAATCAAAAAGTCAAAATGTTTTTGTTTTTTTTATTATAAAGAAACATATTCAGCAGATGCGGGGGGGATAAAAAATGGAATATAGTGTGATGATCTCAAAATGACATTTAATCGGCCCAAATAACTGGGTGACCACCAGAACAAAAAATTCTTCTGCACTCTGCTGAAGTGAAATTGCACTATTCGAACACAAAGCCACTGAAGCAGTGGTGTGTTGCAGTGGTGGAAGACACTAAACCACTCTCTCAGCTGAAAGAGACTTCTGCCATGGATGACACCAGCTTGCTTGGCCTTGTACATGGTGACGTTCCTAGAAGATGCTCAAGGCACAGTTCTGCTTAATGGTGCAGTTCTGTACGTGGTCAGAAGACAGTACCACTGTTCAGCTAAGGCTGCACTGGAAGGCCCCCTCAATATATACATGCTGAGTCACAAAGACAACTCTACACACTGCAGGCAGCACTACAACTGCTGTTCAGCCTACCTCAAGCCCTTCCACAAATGCATCAACGCTTAATGATTCGTCCTCAGAAATGGGAGAGACTGGGGTTTTGCTGAGCCCAGCCGTATTCCCTGGTGAGGTGTGCCTGCCCTAGGTGTGCCTGCCCTAGGTGTGTTGAGCAAACCTTCCTCTGTTACTGTACACCAAGTTGGCAGGCCCCCATTGTGTCTTCTGCTACACTGAGCAAACCATTTACTAGCACAGACTGATTACAATGGATAAATAATAATCTTAATTTTTATAGCATTTATTACTTTGAGTCCAATATTTTCCTTTTACATATAAAAGAATAAACAAAGTTGCCACTCTAAAAAAAAGTAGTGAAATATATACAAGTCATAAACTTAAAAAGGAAAAGTTCAACTTTTATGAATTAGGATGAAAAAAAAAATAAAGCACCTATAGCACCTATCTGAGAACTTTCTTTAAACATTATTTCAGGGATTAGAACGTAAATGAGAGAAACCTCTATTACAAACTGAATTGCAAGTGAACCTAGGTAGTACCAGTAGCCCTGCCTTAGTGGATCGAAGTGATGACAGTCAATGTAGAATTTATAGGAAACCACTACAAATTGAATAAGACCAGGGTAATAGGCTCTGACCTTTCTTTTCCTACTGAGGATGGAAACTGATGTCTTCTTAACTAGCTAAAGCTGAAAGAGAGAGGGCTGCCAGCATTCTAATCTCAAGGTTCTAAAGACACGTGTTATAGTTGAAGTTATGCAGGGTTAGTATGCCTCATACTTGGGTTAACTTTTAAATGATAATATGCAGTTTTAGTGATGTTAATGCTGTGTAACTCGATACGGTCTAAAAAACTACTGGCCTGTATTAAGTATTTGGAGCCTTCGTGTATGCAAAGATGGCAACAGGGCCTCCTGTGCTGGGTAGTCCATGCCCATGTCAAGTAGCAAACGTTTGAAGTGACTGAACGGGAGCCGGTGAGCTGAGGAGAAAGCGCCTCCAAATGACATGACCCAAAGCTCAAGATGTCCTTCCTGTAATGAAAAACTTGCTTTCAGTCTGCTGTGTCTAAACTTTTGACTGGTACTGCACATGGCCCAAAGTTCGCTGTCCCGGCTGCAGATCAATGAGCCCATGGAAGAGTTATAGCACCGTGGGTAGAGATGTCACAAGATCATTCAGTGCCAGGCAGAGTGTTTGCGGTCCAACACGGACACATTGTCGTGACCGCCTTGAGAAAAAAATGATACCCTCGATACTGTGAATGGCTAATGGAAAAATCAGGCAGTGGAAAAGCCAACTGTGTTGGGAAGCCATGGTACTTTTTATCTGAACTCAAACTGGCATAACTGTATTACAGAAACCTATGTTGCAACATCTCCTCTTGTGCAAGTGCTGACCCCAGTTGGGTTTTTAGTGCCAAAACACAGCAATACCAGGGTGGTCTGTCGATTTATCCTGACCATATGCACTGGCTGGTCAAGACATGTGGTTTCCATAAGGTTCCTGCTTATATTTTCAGTTGGTTACTGTAGACTTTTAAACCTTTTTTATTTTGTATTTGCAATATTGATAAATTTGCATACTAAATATTCTGTATGTACACTAGTAAGTAGTTAAACACTGACTTTAGTACACGTGTGTCTCATTGTCTCTTTCTCCATATGCCCTAACTCATGAGGCCTAACTCATTATCACTATATATATGATGCACACACACACACACACACACACACACATACACGACCATAGGTTCTCAGCTATCTTTACACTGTCCATCCACCTATAGGGTGGGGCAGCACCCTTCAGAAGGGTTTAGCCAGAAAACAATATTAAGTCAATGGGGCTAATTTGAAATATGATCCAATTACCTTTTATACTAAAATATCTAGATATGTTGGCAAAGTGTCTGTACATCTGCTAAATAAATCAGATATGGAACTGAAATGGAATTGAGACTTTGCCTGGTAATTGTACTAGTTGTGATACAGAGATTAGCTGGGTTAGCCAATTATAGCCATCGTTCCCACAGATAATGAATTAGGCTTCAGGACATGTGGAGAAAGAGACAATGATATATATTGAAAACTGAAACACCTGTCATTTTAGTGTGGGAGGTTTCATTGCTAAATTGGACCAGCTTGGTGGTCAATCTTCATTAATTGCACATTGATTGCACAGAACAGAGTGTGAAGGTTCAATTAGCGGGGTAAGAACCCAGTTTTGCTCAAAATATTGCAATGCACACAACATTATGGGTGACATACCAGAGCTCAAAAGAGGACAAATGTTGGTGCATGTCTTGCTGGCGCGTCTGTGAGCAAGATAGCAAGTCTTTGTGGTGATGTATCAAGAGCCACAGTATCCAGGGTAATGTCTGCATACCACCAAGAAGGACGAATTACATCTAATGTTTTTTCTATCCAAAAAACATAAAAGCACTGCTGCCCAAATCCCGGCCACCAAAACTGTCCATTGGGAGCTCCACAAGGTCGTTATACAAGGCCGGGCTGCTATCGCCAAACCTTTGGTCACTTGTGCCAACGTCAAACATCTGTTTCAATGGTGCAATGGTGCTGTTTTCCCCACATGCGGGAGAGTTACGGTGTGGAGAAGCCCCAAAGAAGCGTACCACCCAGACTGTTGCACAGAGTGAAGCATGGGGGTGGATCAGAGATGGTTTGGGCTGCCATATCATGGCATTCCCTTGGCCCAATACTTGTGCTAGATGGGCGCGTCACTGCCAAAGACTACCGAACCATTCTGGAGGACCATGTGCATCCAATGGTTCAAACATTGTATCCTGAAGGCGGTGCCATGTATCAGGATGACAATGCACAAATACACACAGCAGGATTGGTGAAAGATTCCCATGGCCTATATATATACACTGCTCAAAAAAATAAAGGGAACACTTAAACAATACAATATAACTCCAAGCCAACTACACTTCTGTGAAACCAACCTGTTCAGTTAGGAAGCAACACTGATTGTGAATCAATTTCACCTGCTGTTATGCAAATGGAATAGACAACAGGTAGAAATGAGAGGCAATTAGCAAGACCCCCCCTATAAAGGAGTGGTTCTGCAGGTGGGGACCTGATGATTTGGTCACTTTTGAATGTTGGTGGTCCTTTCACACTCGTGGTAGCATGAGACATACTCTACAACCCACACAATTGGCTCAGGTAGTGCTGCTCATCCAGGATGGCACATCAATGCGAGCTGTGGCAAGAAGGTTTGCTGTGTCTGTCAGCGTAGTGTCCAGAGGCTGGAGGCGCTACCAGGAGACAGGCCAGTACACCAGGAGACGTGGAGGAGGCTATAGGAGGGCAAGAACCCAGCAGCAGGACCACTACCTCCGCCTTTGTGCAAGAAGGAACAGGAGGAGCACTGCCAGAGCCCTGCAAAATGACCTCCAGCAGGCCACAAATGTGCATGTGTCTGCACAAACGGTTAGAAACCGACTCCATGAAGATGGTATGAGGGCCCGACGTCCACAGATGGAGGTTGTGCTCACAGCCCAACACCGTGCAGGACGCTTGGCATTTGCCAGAGAACACCAGGATTGGCAAATTCACCACTGGCGCCTTGTGCTCTTCACAGATGAAAGCAGGTTCACACTGATCACATGCGACAGACGTGACCGAGTCTGGAGACGCCGTGGAGAGCGATCTGCAGCCTGCAACATCCTTCAGCATGACCGGTTTGGCAGGGGGTCAGTAATGGTGTGGGGTGGCATTTCTTTGGAGGGCCACACAGCCCTCCATGTGCTCACCAGAGGTAGCCTGACTGCCATTAGGTACCGAGATGAGATCCTCAGAGCCCTTGTGAGACCATATGCTGGTGCGGTTGGCCCTGGGTTCCTCCTAATGCAGGACAATGCTAGACCTCATGTGGCTGGAGTGTGTCAGCAGTTCCTGCAAGATGAAGGCATTGAAGCTATGGACTGCCCCGCCCGTTCCCCAGACCTGAATCCGATTGAGCACATCTGGGACATCATGTCTCGCTCCATCCACCAACATCACGTTGCACCACAGACTGTCCAGGAGATGGTGGATGCTTTAGTCCAGGTCTGGGAGGAGATCCCTCAGGAGACCATCCGCCACCTCATCAGGAGCATGCCCAGGCGTTGTAGGGAGGTCATACAGGCACGTGGAGGCCACACACAATACTGAGCCTCATTTTGACTTGTTTTAAGGACATTACATTACAAGTTGGATCAGCCTGTAGTGTTTTTCCACTTTAATTTTGTGTGTGGCTCCAAATCCAGGCCTCCATTGGTTAATAAATTTGATTTCCATTGATGATTTTTGTGTGATTTTGTTGTCAGCACATTCAACTTTGTACAGAACAAAGTATTCAATGAGAATATTTCATTCATTCAGATCTAGGATGTGTTATTTGAGTATTCCCTTTATTTTTTTGAGCAATATATGAAGAGTTTGGTTCCAAAACGCGATAAACGCCATAAAAAAAAAAAATGAGTTAGAGCCGGAATCAGAATGGTATGTGACCACTCTTGAAAAGCCAATATTCAATTTTTATCAAAACGCCACATCCGCCGTGTAATACTGCCCTACTTTCTCTCTTTCTTTCCAAAATGCAACAAACGCCAATCCTGATTTCCCGCAGAACGCCACATCTCCACTCATCCAATCACAGCGCACCACCACATATGGAAACACCATAGAACGCGACCTGTTGAGCCGCCCGGCATTTCTTGTAGCCTACTTTGTTAAAATATATCTCGTTTTTCACTCTCAAAGTCCGCTAAAATGAACGGATAGTATAGAGGAGCCTGTTCATATAGCAGTTATACTATTTATGTTAATAGTTATACCATTTTACTATTTATGTCTGTAACGGGTGCGAGGGAGTCGAGGATGCAAAGACGAGGTGCGTTCAAAGGCTACGTTTATTAGGCTTGACGCTGGACACACTCACGGCGTCTTGAAACAGCTGTCAATCACACTGAACAGTAAACGCTCACGGCGCATCATAACTCCAGTAGAATACACTACACAGTACACGCTCACGGCGTGCTGACACGGTTTAACACACACAACGAATGTCACGTTAAAGACGAGCACCAAACGATACAAACACACACACACTATATACACGTAGCCTAACAAGCACCGCGTGAAACACATTAGTCTTAACGAGACAAGTGAACACACACACACGCACACCAACGGACGTACATATAAAGACACGGACAACATTAACACACGCTCGAAGGGAGGGGTTCGGGGCTGTAGCGTGACAATGTCTTGTTCGTTAATGAAATGTTTTGAAATTTGTGTTTTTAGGCCCAATGGTCAAACTATTATATTAAGATGTACAATTTACAGTTATTTGTTATTGTATTTTGCACATTTTCAGTCAAAAAAATGTTCTATTGATGCCAAAGGATATACAAGACATTTTGAAAAAAACATGGCATGGATTTATTGCGTTTTGCGAAAAAACGAATAGTTTTTTTTAAATAAATCTTTAAATATTAAAATCTTGATTTGATTTGTTTGTGTTTTTTTTTTTACCTTAGTATGGTATTTGAAAGTTTGAAACAGAAAACAGTGGTTTTCAGCCTATTTATAGCGTTTTGGAACCAAACTCATGTATATATATATATATATATATATATATATATATATATATATATATATATATATATATATATATATATATATATATATATATATATATATATATAATATAACATATATATATATATATAATTAGTGGGACGCGATTAAAAAATTTATCGAATTCATTTGAAGCGTTGTAATTAATTAATCGAAATTAATCGCAATTTAATCGCATTTCAGTATTTAACATGAGAAATATTAATTTAAGTTTGAATGATGAATGAATCAGTGAACATAAGCATAAACTTCAACATCTTGTTTATTTTTCCACCAGTCTACTACACAGACCAATAGATGAGTGCAGAAAACAGAGCAAACAGTTTTCAGAACACTGGAAATTCTGACCAAAAATGTTGTTTAATTTTGGGAGTTTTGCTCAGGATATTGAAAGAATAAGAAGTAAATCAGAAGATGTTTTTAATACCATTTTAGATTTTTTAAATTTCACAGGCCTCTCCCACAGGCATCTCCATAGTGCCTAGAAGTGGTCTTCTGCATGTTCAAAGCAAATGACTGGATCTTCCATTCATCATCTATAATATGAGTTGTCACACCAAGATAATTCTTGTTGCTAACAAAAGTCCACTGATCACCAGTCAGAGCCACATTTGTGTCGCTCTTCACAATAACCGGTTTTACTTCCCTTTCCTCATCATACAGCTGCTGGATTTTCTTCGACATTGTTGTCTTTCTGGACGGCAGTTCGTAACTTGCATCAGTTGACTTAACTTGCAGCACTCCTACATAAACCGTAGCGCTCGACTCTGCAAACGGCGGAGGCCTTTAAACTTGCCGCGTCTTACTTAAGCCTTCGACCAAAGAGAGCGGTCTACAGTCCACAGCAATCCATCTCGCCAGTGAATTGGTCAGTTTGTCTGACGTGGACTTTGCCATTTTGTTTCTTAATTTGAACCCCGACATATGGTCGAGTGTTGACTGGCGACACTGTTTGCTCATACTAGGAATACATTTAGCAGCTAAGTTATCATTACTGACCTGCGAGTTAGCATCAACATGTTTTGCGTTGAGGTGGTAACGAAGGGTGATAAGCGAACTCCTTCCTACATAAAGTGCAAATAACACTATTTTTGTTTGTACTTCCATCTGGAAGTTTCTTATATTTAAATTTCCTATCCACCAAATTTCCCTGTAATGAATTAATCGAAATTAACGCGTTAAAGTCCCACCACTAATATATATATATATATATATATATATATATATATATAAAGCTGAAGGCCACATGAAGTTTGGATGTCTGTAGTAATTATCTCTGCAGAAAGTTGGCGACCTCTCCACACTATGTACTTCAGCATGCGTTGACCATGCTCCGAGAGTTTCCATGGTCTACCACTTTGTGTTTGAGTCGCTGTCATTCCTAAACACTTCCATTTTATTATAATACAGCTGACAGTTGACTGTGGAATATTGAGTGAGGAAATTTCACGACTGGATTTGTTGCACAGGTAGCATCCTATCACAGTTCCACGCTGGAATTCACTGAGCTCCTGAGAGCTTCTTTGTAGGTTTTCAAAGATTGGTGATGCTCAGAAGGATTTACCATGAAGAAGCTTGAAAAAGGCCTTGAATCTGGAGCCCAAATGCTAACTTGTCCCTAGCTTCTGTCAGCACTGTTAACTGAAGATTTGACTCCATGGCACCACAGTTCCAGGACTGTGGCCAAAAAACACCTCCAGCATATAGTTTTTATAAAACTATTTGTCCTTTTCAGGACTGTGGAAATTATAATTTTCTCCAAACTGCAGTTTTGAGAGAATTTTGTACATTACACACATTCTCTTTTATTCAGGTGCCTGATTTTGTATTCACTGAAAATGAGTGAATGAACCATGATTAGTGTTCAGGAAAAACTGTAAAAGCTTACTGTTGGATATTGAACATATTACTTAGTGAAATCGGCCCCTAAGGAATAATATAATATAGGATCAATGTGCTGATTTTAGATTTCAAGTATATTGTGAATATGGTGGATAGTTACAATAAGGTAACATGCTGATTTATGTAATTTATGTACATGTCTTACCAGTGAGGCAATTAACTTAACATTCCCATTTACATGCAAAGCAGCTGCTCAGAATAAACACTACATGTCTTACTTGCAGTGTTGCAGTATTTGTGCTAATATCAGAATATTCATGTGCAGGGAACCTTTCCAGTTTTGTTGTTGTTTGAATTGCAACTAGTTGTTAATTAAATAATATAAAAAATGGGTGAACGGGGAAAATAAAGACTTGGAGCCACAGCTCAACACATGAAGGGGTGTTACTTTACAGAGCCAAACTGAATGGCATTTCTGAAATAATGAAGACATGCTTTTGTGTTCACCAAATAAATTTTATATAAAATAAAGATATATATTTTTTAAACTTGGGTGGAATTTGGTCAGATGGTAGCAGTAGCGAACCGTGACCATTAAACCTGGGCCCGCTCCAATCCCCACTGGATGGTAGTAGTAGCAATAGTAACTGTAAATTGGTACAATTCACTGTTAAATACTGCATGGTGGTTTTGTCTTGTGATATTATTGTTAACCTCAACTGGTGTGAGGAAGAGGGTTTTCCAGTAATATCCATTTTCCAATAGATTTGATTCCCCCTGAAATGAGCTTTCATTGAATTTTCTTTGCACGTATAAACAAAAAAAGGCATTTGGTTAATTTTCATCTACATCTAACCTTAATGGTAGGAATATGTTGTTCACACACACACACACACACACACACACACAACCATTTTTTTGTGACCAGGTTTTTCGGCTTTGGAAAAACAGAACAACGTTCTGAATATGGATGTTCTGCGTCGTCACATTCGTCACTGTGTTGCTAAGTCACTGATTGTTTATCGGTTTGGCGCATGATCAAATGCTAAGATTAAAACGAGCAGTGAGATTATAATTAAACCTCAAGGCTGCAGGCTGTTTGTTAAGGTTGTCAGAAGAGAAAATTATCCTGGAGATTAGTAAGACACACTTTTCACCAGCCAGCTGGTCAATAGGAAACAGCTCTGCTTGAAATACTTCTTTACTCCAACCAAGCTTAAGAAGGCAATACTGAATAGAGCTTAAGATGAAGAGGAAGAGGAGGAGGATATCTTTATCAGCACAACTGAGTATGTTTAGCTGGGCTGTGTGTGCAAGAGGACTGTCTTTCTTGCTAATCTCATAACCTGTTAACTCCAGACTATTGTTCCAGTAGCAGCTTTGCTGATAGTTTGGTGGATTGTCTTGTGCCTTGCTAAAGATGGTGAACACTGCCTGAATCATTGCTGAGCTGAGAACTGCAAAATCAAGAGAGACTCTCATTATACATTTCTAAAGATGTCCAGGTAAAAAGAGGAAGTTGTTTAAAAAAACACATGAACATCTGGAGTGCCATTGATATAAATGATCTCCTGTCTTCATCATCATACCCTATAAGTTATACAGACAATATGAATGCATATTGGATCCCAATCCACCATTCCTTTGATATTGTACTGTAGGAGAGATCTAAAAGCTGAACATGGAAATGGGTTTATATATGTTTCTGCACATATGTGTACATGTGTGTGAAAAGGGACTGCGTGTTTGTTTTGAAACAGATGCATGTTCATGTGTAGAAATATGCCTTTGTTTTAGCACTAGACCTGCAATACTTATATTTTCAGTATTCTGTGTTTGAGTGGTTTTCCTTTTGCCAGCCTTGTACTAGTGCCAACAGAGGCTGCAGTTCTGAAAAGCTGCAATTTTTGATGAAAACTTAGTACTTTTTCAGTGCAATGTTTTATTTGAGCCAGCTGTTTATCATTACTCAATTAAGAGATTGCTGCCCCAGTGTTCTGCAGTGATGAATGGTTCAGCCCATAAGTTAGGCATTTGTCTTGGCCATGGCCAAGGTGGACTTTCTACAGAAACCATGTTTTAGTGGCTGTAATAAGGATTGTGATGTTAAGGGATGCGTTGCTGTTGCATCCTTCAGTACTGAAGTTTACAGGAGGCAGCAGACAGTTGCTTCAGGTGTCAGGTTTGCCATAAAGCTGTCTGAATGTGGTGAGAGACTGGCCTCTTAAAGTCTGGGTTGGATGCAAGGCTCCCTGTCCAAGTCTCAGGTTCATTTATGTTTAGGTTAGTGTGAGTACGTTTCCAAAAATGGCAATATCTTATCACGTGATGAGGCCATTTCCTTTTTCATCTTGTTTGGTATGTATGATTGGCCCAGCGTGAAAAGCTGTGACAGTTTCTGAGGGCTGAGTCATTGTAATATGAAGCTCAGCAGTGTCCTTCTCACCATCTGCACTGGATTTCTAATCTATATCCACTGTTCAGTACAGGGGAACTCTGATGTGTGTGATGGCTGTAGTATTATCTTGATTTAATATGCTATTATTTTTACATTCAAAATGTGGTATTTGAACAATTGAGGGGAAAAAAATTAAACCGGTTTTTAAGAAAAAAGATTAATTTAAATATAAATGTCTTAAAATGTCACTCTTTGGCCTGTTGCAAATTGGAGAGCAGAATGAATCTTACCAATCAACATGAGCACAAAGAGCCCCATGTCTGTAATTAGATAGGGTTGGAACAAATAATTATTTCAGAAAGTGACTAATTTTGTTTTTATTGTTCTTGAATAATTGAAAAATCTGAAAGCTCATGTCACTGGCAGTGAGTTTGGTTTCTTTCTTTCTTTCTTTCTTTCTTTCTTTCTTTCTTTCTTCTCTAGCACAAATCAACACTGATGAACCTAATATATTTTGTTATAAATTAATCCATCTGACAAATCTTTTTTATATTATATATGATTTTTATAAAGAATACTGTTATCAATTAAATCCCTAAAAGGTCATCTCAGAATGGCATGTTTAGAAATTAATTCCAGGAAAAAAGTCACTTAATACACTTCAGTGTAACTCCACCCCTTTGGCTTCATTCAGTATATGCAGATCAATGGATATGCAAAACGTTCATTGATCTTCCACTGCTTGCCTGCTCACTTTCTACTCTGCTCATCAAATACACAAAACTATGCTTGTTTTCTGCATATCTAGATACTGTGCACATTGGCAAGTGAAAATATTAGTTTTGCCACATTAGAAGGCGAAACTGCAGCAGCAGAAGTATTGTACAAGGTTGCAGACAAGTCGATGTATCAGAATAATGTATTTAACATGTTGCTATCACCAGCATTTGGTATGTAACAGTAATGGATAACATGAGCCTTCGACTTGACCATTATCAAACACCTAATAATGTATTGCTAATGTTACACAGCCTTAGTCCCAATTGCCAGCTCTGACAAGTTAGCTACCTTGTGAAGATAAATATCCAGATGAGGCACTGGGGAGAAACTCTTTGAACACTAGAGAAAGTCTCTGGAGAAAAGCATCTAGCTCACAAATAAAATTAAATACTAAATAAATACTAAATAAAATTAGTCTACATACAGTATGTTCTGTACAGAATGAAGGAAGTACATTGGCAGTGCTTTATCTCATATTATTATGCATATTATAGATGCTTTACAATCCCCCAACAAAACAAAACATTTAAAACTAAGCATCCTCATATCCTCGTATCCGTGTCATATCATGCTGCTATGCATCACTGTTTGTCCTAAATATCCTAATAATGGCTGGTACTTGACCACAGATGATTCATACGACTACATTTAGGAGAAGTGTATCGTCAGGGCTTTCTGCCAGAAAGCAGCATTCTTCATGTGCCATATGAACTTGAATGAGAATCTTACTTTGCTAACACTACACTTACAGCTCGTGAGGACGACCTGTATTGCAACCTGCTTTCTTTGTGAAGGTTCAATGGCCCCAAGGTTATGTGAAGCATTCATTATAACTCTGACAGAATACAGCCATCATCTAATCCAAGGTCTTGTTGTGAGTAATATTTGTCCTAACTTAACAACTCCAAGGCAGAAAAAATGTGCTGGTAGCATTTGACAAGTATGATCAAAACTTGGCAAGCTGACATCGTCTAACATTAGCACACTACAGGTAAAACATAAGTAAAATAATCTTGTCAGATCAGCATATAGGCTCTTACTTGATGTGTCTTTAGGGGAAAATTAAACTTCATCAGTCTCAGTCTGTTTCAATTGGTGACTGAATCCATATTTATTTTTGAAATAAAAACTGTAAAATGAAAATTGTAGTGTAGAGGTTCTCTGGAAGTTTGACTGGGACAGTCTTTTTCCAAATAAAACTGCACCAATTTCTTTCTGATTTTCTGATCCTCAGGATATGGATGAAAGTCCACACTTCCTCCTTCGGCATTTCTGCAACTGAAACCAAAACGCATCTCTGCCGTTGTTTTGAAAGTAGTGGTTGAAATAGCATTGTTTCACCACAGCTTTATGCTAATGAAATGGACTCACATGTATAACTGCATTATGCTCTTGTAAAAGGAGCTATATAAATAAATTTGACCTTGATTTTGAAAACCTCACACCACAAGATGACACGATTGGTTCCCTAGGTTTGTGTGCGTAGGAAACCCTGGCCATCTGGACCACAGCATGTAAGGTGTGAACCTCAAACCATGTTTGAGATGTTTGCAGAGCTCTTGATGTCATCTTTTATCATATAAAAACACAGCACAGACATGTTAACAGGGTTAAAAATGTGACATTCACATAGATATTTTCGCCTTACAAATGTACTATTTCTGTAGAAGGCTGGTCATTGAAAGAAGAGAACAAATGCTCTCTAAACATACAATCACCCTCACTCTTGTCTGGATGCTCATTTGGTAACGCAGATAACCTTGGTGCCACTTGCCCCATGTTCTGTGGGTTCAATTCCAGGGAAGCACACAAGTTGTGATGCATAGTGAAAAATGTAAATCACTCTTTATTTGTAAAATTAGTGCAATTCATTGTTTTGCAACCAGCAGTTTCTATATCTGGCAGACCAGACAGTATGAGGTAGCCTTTTCATAAATTAGGCCAGTAAACATTTAAATTATTCAGTCATCTAAAATTTGGTAAAATGTCTGTTATCAAACATTTCCATCAATAAATAGATGCTTTGCATTGATATGTAAGTCTAATCATTGCAGCCCTAATATGGATTGAACAGAAATCCTGATGAATACACACTTATGCAGTCCATCATAAATATGCTCAGGGCAGAATTTCAGCCTGATTTCTGAGAATTCAAAGCTTTTGCTTCGGTTATTCATGTAACAATTATAAATAAATAGCCAACGTTTCTTCCTACTTAAGTACCTACTTAGGTTTTATTTATAACACACAGGCTGCTGCATCTGCAGATGAGCAGACTGGGTTAGGAGCTTTAATGACACCCTCTGTGTGGCGTTTAGTGGTAATAGTGCAGCACAGGAACACTGTGTCCTACCGGTTCCCACTCTGGAGGAGCAGCCTCCTTCATTCTGTGAAATTCTATGTTCTCCTTCATTCTATTTTAATTTTCCATTTTCTTACAAAATAAACAAAAATTAATAGATTCATTATGGCACAAAAGGTTATAGGTCATTAAAGTGGTGTGGTGCTTGTTAGTCAAATTAAGTTTAGAAGCTTAGGGTGAGGTTGTGTGGGCATGTTTCCAAACAGGAAATATTTCATCTCCTTGAGAAGCTGTTTCTTTGTGTATCTCTCAATGGTTCCCTTATAAGAAAAGACCAAAGTTGTCATCATTCTTATGTACGATGGATTCAGTTAGTCTGTTTATGTTGTGCAAAAGTATCAAAAGATATATTTATTTAATCCAAGCAAACATTGTTGCTTATTTCTCAGAATAAGGTTACTGATACTGGAGTAGGTTCAGCAACAGCTCTTTAAGCCATACATCAACACTGCCTTCAAAGCTTTCTTCACTGGTGACTGCATTGTGGGAGCCCTTCTACTGTGTGTCAGAGGTTTACAGAACACACAGGGCTGTGTGTATGTGTGTGTGTGTGGTTATGTAAGTGCGATGCTTGACAAGAGGGGTGTGACTGTGCGTCTGAACTCTGATGACCCCATGTTGTGCTCTGTCTGTATCCTTTACCTTGACCTTGCCTGGACTGAGCTAGAATAACGTGTGTGTGTGTGTGTGTGTGTGTGTGTGTGTGTGTGTGTGTGTGTGTGTGTGTGTGTGTGTGTGTGTGTGTGTGTGTGTGTGTGTGTGTGTGTGTGTGTGTGTGTGTGTGTGTGGGAGACAATTGGCCACAGTGGAATCGTTTGTTTTCATATCTATGTTGACTGAGCTATGGCGCTTTGCTACTGTGGCAGATTGACCAAAGCTAAAGACTGGATTGGCAGAGGGCCAAGTTCCCCTTTCAAATAAGTTGTTCCACTTGGCATGCAGACAGTTCAGGTATGTGTGTATATCTGGGGTGGGGCTGAGTTTTTACACAATTTTTAATATCCTTTTTCAGTTTCTTCATGTTTCTGATGTTCTTTATCATGGGGCAAATAAATGGCATCTGTCAGGAAGTCCTCATTAGATCAGTGCCTATAATTATCAAGTTAATTAGCATCTTTTAAGATTTTCTAAAACTCCACAGGACTAGTCTACTTTGCACTATGCAAACACAGGCTTGGTTTGTAGAGTGTTCTCCTTAGATTTTTCTTCAAAAATTTTCCTCAGACCTGTTATGTTCTTCATTACCTTAATACACAAAGACATGTCTGGGTGTATACTGTGAGTTTCCCTTTGTTCAAACTTTGAACAAACTCTCACTTCACAAACTCCACTGGACTGTGAAGTGAGAAGCAGTATGCTTTTCAGAACTAAAATGATCACCCATCCTGTGCCAGCCATGACTAGGCAGTAAATGACTAACAAAGTAAACAACAATCCATAAATCGCTAAATGGCCTTTTGTTTTGATAAAGGTGCTATGTAAATAAAATTATTTCTTATGGGAAAATGTAATGGAAAAAGTTCACTTATGTTTCACTTCTGAAAATGCGGATTTATGTTGGTGGTTTACTTTTACTAAAGTGCCTTTAATAGAAATTTATATGCATGAAGCTGCTTATTTTTATGTTGCGGGAAAAGCCAGTTGACAGCTGTTGCGCAAACATCACCACTGCCTGTTGAATTACTGAGGGCTGTTATTGAAGTGCTGGGTCTTCTGGCTATGTAACTACAGTCTGATGCCAACACACACAAACTGATTTATTCCTTATCAAGCAATCATGCAACTGCTCACATGTGCAGCAGTTTCCTGACCAAGTACTGGACTGTGAGCGATACCCAAATTTGCCCCCTTGGGTTAATCTATAATGGTATGAATCGTCTTCAGCGGCCCCCAGAACTGTCTCCCCACCTTCTTGTTGGACTAGACATGGGGAAGTAAACGTGAGTCATTGATATTCATGTCCAGATTTCAGTTTGGGTGTATTAGCCTCTTTGAAAGGCTTTAATTGAGTTGGTTTCCTGTCATCATCTTCTGTGGTCACAGCACTCTTCCTGTGCGAGGTTGGTGCCCAGTGCACGAGCGAGTGTCCAAGTCCCATTCACTGTGCTTCTGCACACACAAGTGCCTGGTTTGATATCAGTGGAGTTGCAGCAGATAGGCCATGGCCCCAGTGAGCCCTCAGCGAACATCAGAATCTTAGAACTTCACAACCTCTCTCTTAGCTTCATTTGTTTGCATCAAACTGCTGAATGTCTGAACTGAACGGAGTATGACAGCATCATGAGATTGGAGACAGTCTACTGGACTACTGTGAATGTAATGTCCCCCTGCCTCGTTTTCATAATGTAAAATTTTTTACTTCCTTTTTACTGTTTTAATGTAACATTTTTTTATTTTTATTTTTTTGCTTCATGGACAACGATGGAAATATATTTCTGCCACAGCATTGCTTGTGATGATCAAGATGCTTAGTGATTTTGGTGGGTGTTTGGAGACTCATTTTAGTGCCCCCTACAGTTTTGGGGATAAGGAACTGCTTTTTAGCCTGAACATTTAAGAACGTGTACTAAGAAAAAAAAGACATCAAGGAGCTATCAGAATGAGCGTGAAAATGAATTAAATGCTGTGTAATGTGGAACATCCCTGTAGGGCCTAGCGTTACATTTTCTTCAAACAAAATTGCACAAAAGGGTTTTTACTTTTGGATACAGCTGAAGCAGCAATACCAAAGCCCAGCCCTAGTGGGTGCTGTTTCATGTAACATAAAGACTATCTTTTATCTCCTGCCTCAACTCATGACTTATACTACGTAGTTTGATGTCAGTCGGAACTGCATGACAGTAGTTGAATGAATCATCTGCAATTCACATTGTACGCTACACATTTCAAACAGAGAATCCTGTTATATTCAAACTTCAACAAAAGAACTTTGAGCATAGGCAGCTGTAATTTATTCTTTAATAAGGATATATTATCTCAGAGGTTAGATTTGTATAAACAGCACTGTTACCAAGATGTACACACTCCCAGAAGTGGGACTTCAAAGTTTTGTAAACCAAAACTCCTTATTCTGCCCTTCAAAATGTCTCCATCTGTGATGGAAGAAAGTCACTGCTCCAGATATGGATAAAGATGATGTCTTTCTCATCTCCACTGGCTGTAGCTCTCTGGAGACCTGAATGGGTTAATAAGGTAGTGTGAGGCTCATGATTGGGGAATCCCCCCATCCTTCAACATGGGTATCACAGCAAATTCTTGTCTGCTAATGAAGATGGGTTGGTTATAAGCCAAGGCATGTGGGAATCATGGGGGATAAACGCTCACACAGCTCTGTCATCTGTCTGCTTTTTAAGGAGGCTCTGATGCTGTAGGGAACTGTACCATTTTACTACAGCCCAATTATTGTTGTATTTAATTATTTATTTATTATAATTTTTTATTTATCTCAAAGTATGAATGTTTGCATAAAGGCACTGACCTGGATTTTTTACATTTTCCTTTTAAATTTGCCTGTAACAAACCTATATTCATAAAACATCCATCCATGTATCACAAAGTTTGGTTTGCTTTATTGAATAATTGTCCCTCTACAAAATTGGGGTCATCAATGCTGTTTTATTTGAGTGTGTTTTTCTGCATTGCCCTTTAAAGCAGGAAGATAATGCTGCTACTTGCAGCAGCTTAAGAAATCTTCAGGTGGAGTCCATAAGCCCAACCTTGGAAAGAAAATTGGATTGCACCCCAAAACACTACTACTTTCTGCTTAATGTTGTCCACAAGATGATGATTATATCTCTTTAAAACTGATAACAGATGCACACAAACAAATTTAGGTTAATTAATTAGACTTCATTAAGTTTGGAGCAAATTAATCTGATCCTTCTATGCTCTATGGTTGTGGTTTAGAGATGTTTGATGTTTCACAGAGGATTCCTTGCTACAACGTAGCTTAGACAGAGACTTCCAAAACAATGCTTATGCCATTTTCCATTTTATTTTTTATTACATGGATGGTGGGGATTGCATCACATTTAGGAACCATTAGCACAGACCAAACGTAACAGAGAATTAAAGCATTTGTCTAGTTCTCCACCTCATAGACCCAAACACTGGATAAAGTGAAGTGATTCTAAAGCAAAACACTCAGGCTATTCTATGGACTTTTAAAACGAATGGGAAGAACCTCACGTTGTTTCTTGCTTAGTGCAAACATGAAATCAGAGTGCTATTGAGGTAATTCCACATAGCCTCTGTCTTCTTGGCTAATCATGTTTACAGGCAGCATATCCGGCAGGTGGCACGGAGCACCCGTCTTATCGTGCTCCACTTCTGTTGCTCTCAGCACTGACCCCACTTCTTGGGCCCCAGTCTCTTTCCTACTCTTCCCCAACTCCTAATAATTGCTACCTGCCTGTCCTTGGCCATGCTCAGCCAGGAGATACAGAAATTAGGGCAGGTCCTCTGGGTCTGGATGATAAGCAGCATGCAAAGATGAGCTACCCAAGGCTTGGTCTCCCTCATGCCTCCCTCCTCTCTATCTCTTACAACCTTCCACACCCCCGCCAGCTCTCGCACAAGTGTGGCTAACTGCTGGCGACCCTGGGAAAATTTCATTTATCTAGACCTCCCACCGGAAGGATGCAGAAAGCAGGAGAGAATCCAAAATGGAGCATTCCAAAACCAGTTGTCACAGGAAAAAAAACATTGAAACATAGTTTAACCCGAGCTAATGCATTAGGGCAGTGCATAATTAAGACGTTTGTTCATAGTTTCCCCAAAGAGCTCCAGCATTAATTAACTCTTTCTTGTAGATCTTAGTTGTAAAAACCACAACATGTACTGTATATATCGTATAAAAATATGAGGAATCTATGCATTTTATAATGAAACAAGAGGACTTGTAGAGAAATAATAAAAATTAAATGCTGGGGGCAGAATCAATGTAGGTTATGTGATAGTGAGTGAAGGGTATGTCATGCTGTCATCTGTTATCAGTAGAGAAGAAAGTGTTGGCACACTGTTAACACGGTCAGTGTTGCTGCTCTAATGAAGCTGTGAAGGCAGTATGAAGAGGCCACATGGTCAGGGTTTAGAGGGGCTTTATAAATGTTAGTACAAATTGACCTTTTATTAAATAATTTTAAATAAATCATTTTTACAGAAAAAGCAACACACTTATTCTGAAAGGGAGATAGTTTTACATTCACAGCATTTGGCAGATGTTTTATCAGCATATTAGTGTTCTTTGAAGTGCTTTTACAAAGATGGAATCTCAGCTGGCATTTGAAAACAGCAAGGGTCTGAACTGAGGAGACGGGTAGGGGAAACTCGGTCCAGTATTCTCGTCTTCTTTTTGTCTTGAGGGGTGCTGGGTTTGATCGTTGCCTTTAGGGGCTCATGCTGAAGTGTGCTATTTTTATCTTTGTAGGGAAGCATCAGTATTTTAAATCTAATGCAGGAAACCAGGAAGCAGTGGAGTCATGTGGGAGACCTCCATGAAAAGATAATTCATACAGCTGAGTTCTGGATCAGTTGCAAGCATGCAATGGCATATAAAGACAGTCCTGCCAGGAGCAAGCGGTAGTGCCAGGTGTCAAGATGACAGAGGGCTAAGCAATCACCTGAGTGGTCTCTTTGGAGAAAAAATAAATAGTGCTGGAAGAGCACATGCCAATATCTGAACATATAACTAGGAAACCCAGAATCTGCTGTCAGGACTATGACTAGAAATCCTCACCAAGAGGACTATCAGTGCTGCAAAGACTACTGCTATATCCTGGTAAGCACCTGCAGACTGAAACTTAAAAAAAGGTTGGGGAAATGCATAAAAAAGAATGGAAAGAAGCAAGAGGAAACTTACTACACAGATGAAAGACATGGAAAATTGTCGGCTGGGTAAGTCGGGAGATAGAAGGGCTGTCATCAGGAGCTCAAGGCAAGTTCGCAAGGTCTGGTAAGAAAGGGCGACGCTGTAGGGTGCATCTTGAGAAAGAGGCCTAGAGGGGCCAACAGAAGAATGGTAGAGGGTTTATAAGCAAGCAGATGACTGTCCAGTAAGATGTATCACTATGATGCCCAAGGTATGGTTAGTTACAGTCAGTTATACAGACCAGCATTACACTAGGAATGAAACAGAATAACATTATTGAGTTTGGGGGATAGGACTGAAAAGAATCTGATGGCCTTAGGGGGTGCTCAACTAGAATGGGAACAAGGTACAAGAGGAGACGCATACAGGAGTTATGTGTCTCCAAAAAGAAAGACTGGAGGAGACGCATACAGAAGAAGACATAGGTCAAGGTTGAAGGTAAAAACAGGCAGCAGTGAGGGCTGACTGCACATTTTCTTTTGAACAGGTGCAAGTCAAGAGAGGGAGATGTTGAAGATAACTATGATGGTTTTTTTTGTCTTGAGGAGGAAGAAATGAAGGGATTCTAAGCATCATAGCTCTTGGTAAATTCAGCAAAACTGAGAGGAGAGAGAAGAACACAGAAAAGAACAGCAATTTTTTTAGACTGCAAAAAAGGAAGGCATAAAGTGGTGAGATGGTGTGGAGGAGTGGGGTCTAAAGGAAGCCCCATGAAAGGAGGAAGCCCAACGAGAGGACAGAAAATGGTGAAGGAGGCAGGAGTGCACTACAGAAACTTCAAAGCAAAGAGGCAAGAGTGGAACTACAGAAACTTCAAAGCAGGGAGGCAGAGTTTGGTGGGACTGGCAGATGGTTATTCAAGGGAGAGAGAACAGATCTCAATGGCATGAAGAGACCTGGCAGTGCAAGAGACCGTTTTTCAGGTTAGCAAGTGTAACTGGCAGCGGTGCTCAACAGGTACATTTTTCTTTTAGACCTCTTTCACTCTTCTTTAATTCCTGATGGCAGTGCTGGCTTCAGGCCTGTCCGTGAATGACTGAAAGTTTTGGAAGGAAACACACAATCCTTTGGATTCGTCAGGACAAGACATGAATATATACCAGATATTTAATTATAGCAACTAAGTAACTGTAGAAATGTTCTTTTACATTCATTTTTAAGAGAAAATCTAATAGAACTATTCATATGATGACATTTCATGTGCTATGAACTCCTTATAGCCTGGATGGGAAACCAGGAATATCTTGACGGTCTTTTTCAGAGTTTGGTGTCCACAGTGAACGTCCTCTTTGACCTGTGGGAGATTTTGCAGTGGACAAGTGACAAGCTGCTAGGAGTTTACATCTAGTATGACCTTGTAGGTCTAACTGCACAAAGAACTGCATGTCTGTCATGAAAATCTCTCAATATGGTGCCTTGCAATTTGGTTCATATCTGACCTGCAGTTTGATGGAATACGTCAGCGCTAGTGGTGATGTCGACCTTCTTTATTTCCTGCTCAGAAGACAGCATCTTGCGATAATTCCACAAAAAGTAGGCACACACCCTCTTTAAGGCTAATTGGATTTGACGGGGTCCAATTTATATTCATAAATGCAAGGTTTAACACAGAAAAATACAAAAATATCCCCTTCAAAAACAGAAACTGGGTTTTTTTGGTTCACAGAAATATGAAAATCTTTTTCCACACTAATCTTTTACAGAGCTGTTAATCTAACACTCTGAATTGCACATGTACATTCACTTGTATGAAAAAGTGCCACACAATAAAATAAACATGCTGCTGGTTATGACCTGGTTGCACAAATGATGTTTCAGTAAAAAAAAAAATAAATGAAACTTTAAAACTAAGCAATGTTTTTTTTTTTTTTTTTTACTCTGCAAAAATATCCAGTAAATTGATATATATGCAACATAAACAACATAATCAACAGTATGGTGGGTAATATTTTATTGGAGGCCAATTTTTATTTCAGTGTAGGACATAGCCCTTCGGCTAAAGAGCAGTCCATGATGGAACTGTATAATAATTCAACTATTTCAGATTTCAGTTTTTGCACAAGCTATTTCTAAACTGCTACAGGCATTTAGCCTTCCTTCTGCCATTTGATCCCATAGGGTTCACCCACACTGCAGTTCTAGGCTGGAACAACAATTAGAAAATCTTTCTGGAAGCAGGCAAGGGAACCATCTCATCCTCCAGTCTTTAATATCTGATCTGACCCAGAGACTAAATGCAAGGACCACAGCTAGGAGCAGCTGGTATGCATGGTACAAATGCAATTGTGTCTGTTGACTGCATTGATTTTTGGCCACTTGAATACAAATAACTTGCAACGGATCCATTTAAATGGCTGTGGTTGGAGAGGTCAACTAATGTCTCAGATTGCTTTTTAAAGAAATAAATGTGACTTTAGATGTGGATTATGTTGATTACTGCAGTGCTGTGTTTACCGAAATGTCTGTGCATGTTAATTGCTGCTGAGCCAATTTGGTCTGTGGGGGTGTGTGTATGTAACTGCAGTCAGACATGAGCCCTCATCTGTGGCCCTATGCTTGTGTGTATTTTGGGCACCCCAGCAGAGAACAGCTCCTCTCCAGAGCCCAGAGCTTGCATTTGATCTGACAACTGAAAATCAGGGCCTCAGCGTACTACTGCTTTCCACTGTCTCTGCAGTGTCTGAAATAACACCACACACCCAGCTTAGGCAGTACAATCCAGGCTGCTGCTGTACACGTTCACACGTTTACACTTGCTACCATTATCTTTTGAATGTTAAAGCAAGAAAAAAATCTTTAGAGAATCTTTAATTCTTTAACTGCACTCTTGACCTTGATGGTTGAAGTCATTGTAGATTCATGTCTTCTAGAGCAGATGTGATGTTCCCATGCTAATTTTCAGAGTAATTTCTAGTGTAAAGATCCATTACCATTTTATTGATATCTATAAAATGTTTCCAAATTATTGTTGCAATCTGATAATTTTTTATTAGTGGCAATATATGGACCTTTGATTTGGTAAGTTAAACTCAATAACAGTACATTGTACACTGATAATTGGTAACACTGGTACCCAATCTGTTAAGTTTAGCTTGGTTACGAACTACAAATTGTATAGCAGGAAATGTGTTTGGTAAAGATATTAGTCAGATAATGGTTAAATATGTCCATGTTTAATTTTAAGCAGTATCCATTGACTAATTTTCACTTCACTGGAAAAAAATGTCTGAGGTTAATGGGACAGTGATGCAGTCATAGATGTGTGTAAATGTTATTGTTCAAGATAAGTCAAGTATGTTTTGTTCCATATGGCTTTCATATGACAGTTGGTTGCAAACTAATATGTGAATAGTTACAGGAGATCCCAGAGTACTGTGTTGCAATTATCTGACTAACTCACTCAACTAATCTTTCAAAATGGTGTGTAGTATTCATCAACTTTATTTACGCACCATTGAGCAGGATGTGATGAACAGCAAGTGAAGAATTCTGGATATGTGTGTGGTTGCTTGATACTAAAATGACATGGGACATATCAGCACTGGAGACGAGGAGACTTTTGACAAGGAAGATTTTCAAACAAGGTTTATTTATTTATTTTTTTGTACACTTTCTCTGGAACACATGCCAACTCTGTTACCATATGGGTTTCTGGAAATAATCACTTAGGAATGAATTAGTTGATGTAAAAACCCTGTACAAAACTTTTTGTCCACAGGTAAAGAGGCAAGCTTTCCAAGAACGGATCAAAAGCAACTTTTCATATTCAAGAGCTTGGCACACATCCAAGCTCTTGTTTTTTAGAAAATGGAACCTAATATGACTGTATTCTACAAAGAAATTTGTTTGTCATTTTTATGTATTCCTCTTAATTTCATGGCAAGCAGTTACATTGGCAAAGTTGTTGATTAGTCAACAATTAGTTGACATTATTAGGTTTCATCACAATAAAGGAAATGTGTTGGTGTGACACAGCAGATGTGGTATATGGTGTCATGGTTTCTTCAACATCCATAGCACAGCACAATACAACAAGTAAGAAAGCAAAGGAGCAACACACAAACGGCGTGAGGCAGCACAAAACGCAGAAGACGCAGGGTCACTAAACTTGGCTCTAGGCAAGAGTCGCAGTGAAAGACGTCACAAGCAGGCTCACTCCGGCAGACGCAAGGAACGCGCAGCACAGACCTGAGAGGCTGATGAGGGACAGCTGCAAGTGATTACTGAATAAGCAGGGGAATTACAGTGGGAGTGAACGGGAGGTGAAGTGGGCGGCTCCCCTGTGGGGCTGGCCCCGCCTACTGTGACGGCCGAACCTTTTTGAGCATGCTCGCATGTCATGCAGCTCTTATTCACCCCTCAGATGCCATGTTTAAAAAAAAATGGTGCTTATACTGAGCCTTATTGCAAAGATTGACAGTAATTCAGTCAGAGGAGGAAAATCACACAAACCCTGATTGTCCAGCCATTTGGATTTTGCCCCATCCTGGTTATGGTGTAGGGGTGGAAAAGAGTGGATGGAGGCCAGAGGAGGCTGGAGGAGTCTTGGTTCCTCTCAAGGTTTCTTTCTCATGGTCTTAGGGAGTTTATGACTGAGAAGAATCCATGAGCAGAACTGATAAATAGGAGAGTCAAAAATCCAGGCAGAGAGTCAAAAACCAGTAAGGACTAGGAACGGCAGGCAGAGGTACAAAAGGGCAAGGCAAACAGGGGAGAATATCAAAAAGGCAGAGCAAGGATTGGTAACCAGATGTCAGACGGAGAATACACAGGAACAATGGCTTGGTATGCAACACAGGGAGGCCATACTTCGCACTGGTGTGTTGTGCACAGAGTCTTTAAGTAGGGTGTTGAAATAGTTAATTGAAATCAGGTGTGCAAGTCAGTATTCCGGTGATGGCACCCTCTGGCGGTCACGGGTGTGATTGGTATTCCTGACAGCTAGTCTGAAACATCAATAATTTTTGTGCTCAGTCTGTCATCTCCATACACACACTAGCCTAGTATCCTTTATCTTTTTTGTGTAGTTGCCATATGAATTGTGCTGGCACTATGCAAACACCTCAGCCAACAGGAGCCCGTTTGTGGTACAGCTGCCTGAGGCCGGCATTCACAAAAGCTTAATTTGCATGTCCGCACCATACTGTGGTGCAGGCCTGGGCTAATTCCAGAGATCAAACCTCATCCCCCACACGAGTCCTTGTTGTGCCGTGTTTGTCTGCTTCTGTTAACTCGCCAGACTTCACTGATCATCATTTTAATCCTCTGAGGCAGGAGCGGTAGCCTAGAAACCAGTTAGCTGCTTCACTAGTGCTACCCATCAGTGTTTGTAGTTTTCCCCTATTATGGCTCATCTCCTTCACATAGCCTGAGGTGCACCATTTTCTGGTCTTAGCTGTGTCGTAGCTCTGTGACTCTTTTCCGTGCTGGCCTAAGCCTCTTCATGATTTTCCATGGCTTTTTTTTAAACCCCTCCCACCCTCCCATAGCTGTTTCAGTTTGCCTGGCTTAGCTGTGTGCTCAACAGCATGACTGTGTACTCAAGAGACTGGGGTGTTGGGGAGAAGCTACTTATGGAGTCTGGGTGACCTGTTGGCTGGGTGAGGGAGAGGTCACACTGCCTCAGCCAAGGGAGCCTAACAGCTGGCTGCAAGGGCAGGATGCTGTTCAGGCTGGATTCTGTCTCTTGCTGATGAGGGCAGGAAGACTAGGGTGCTTAAGCTTGTTAGTGTGCAGTTATAGGGACACAGAAAGTAGTGGTTCGAAAGGGGTAAAGAGCAAATACATTAAGCCATTGCTGAAAGGTTGTTCGCCCACAAACAGCCGTCAAGTATAATAAGAGCTATAAATGTAATCACCTACTGAAGGTCTCTGACTTTTTGCTTTGCTGTATAAGCAATTAACGTGAAACCACTTTAAATCCAGCTCCGAATGTGTCATAACGCCTAAAGCTCATTATTCTAAGCCTAATAGCTGTGTTATTGAAGGTATGTGTAGGGCATGTGTTGTGTTGGTAATAAAGCAGTTTAACGATGGATGATGGCTTTTCTAAGCTGTCCTTTAACTGCTAAGTCATATCTCGACAAGTAACAGCCACTGTGAAGAATTACAGCTTTGGCTTTTTGCATTCACGCCTGTTCCTGTTCTCTAATCTACAGATACACAAAGAGCTGTCCATGCTCCGTCACAAATCACAGACAAGGTCCTGGAGCTCTTCAGAACCCAGAAGGAGTTCACATTCATGGCCTCTATCCAGCAGAAAGCCTCCACCTCTGGCGTTCTCTTCTCCATCCACGAGTCTGATCACAGGTATGTGTTTTATTTTTCTCATCTCTCTGCTCATGCCATGCTGTCCCTTTTAATGCTCTTCACAAAAATCTGTATATGATGAGGTATGCCATTTTATTTTAAGACTAAACCTCTTGAGAATCTTTATCATTCTCTACAGCAGGCTACACAGAAATAAAAATACTGTTACTGTTTTGAAGGGTTAAAGCCAGAATAGAAAAACTGTTACATTTTATAATTAATGCAAACTTAAAAAGAATACTCTACTACCATGTGAACTTTTATATAGAATCGTTCTTGTTTGACAAAGTGCTGGGACTGTGTTACTTTTATCTAGGTGTTGAAATGAGTTTTGAAATAGATTTTTTTTATGAATGCAGCAGATTAAAATATTGTCCCATCACACATGCAAAAAACATAAAGGCTCATTTATTGCTCATTTGATGTTTATTTTGTTTATACTTTACAATATGTGTTCTCACATCTCCAACTGTTTCTAGCAGTCTACATTACTGGGCCAACCTGTCTCCTTGTTTTGCAAACACTAACTGTCTAATTGGACAAATGTGCCTGCCAGTACACACGGTGCTAGCAGCCTGTGCCACTACATAGACATACATACCCAGTGGTTTTAGGCTTGGCAGGGTGTTGGTTGTCTTTGTGAGTATTGCTGGTACTATACTGACAGCTTCTGGGGTGAGACAGGGCAAAACTGCTTGAATTTACTACAATGGTACACCAGCACTCTCTGGGTCAGACTCATCACACCATCTTAGATAGTCTGACTACAATGCTGCAGGGAGTACAGCTATCAGTATGTTTTGGGCCAGAGTCATTTTTTTCCATTGTGTCCCTTGTGCCCAGCCGTGAGTGCTGCACACCTGCTTCTGTTGTCCTTCTGCTCCACCAGATGGTCTTGTGCAAGGTGGTGTGCTTACTCCAAGAGTTGTTGCAGCTCCCACAAGTTACGCTGACATTTCTTCCTTTCCAGTGCTGAGTTCTAGCAGACTTCCAGATGAAAGGTCTACTGTTGTGCAAAGCTGTCTCTGAAATCTGAGCATAGCTGGCCCAGCAGTTCTTGAACTGCTGATGAGTAAGTTCTTTACCCCAGGGGCACGGTCTCATTCTTACTGGTGCTGGGTGATGGCTTGACCTGTACCAGTCAGTAGTCAACCATCTTGTCTGCTGTTGTAGTGGCACTGTATACACCTCAGGCGACATTGTAAAGTAATCCAAGATATACCAGATGGGGTGAAAAAGGGGCCTCACCATGTTAACCTAGACACCTGGAGAGAGTGAAGCAGTGTCTATGAGATTTCCACAGACCCCTTATTCACTGTGGACATCACAGTAGTGGATGCACAGCTCTGTACCCTATCCACAAACCATTATGCATTCCACAGTGGTCAACTGGCCCTTTCCTCTAGCTGCTGTCACTATCCGCAGGCAACATCTTCACAGGGCAGCCCCACCAGAACAGGGTGTAGGGTGTAGATGCTCTGGCTGGAGCTTCGATCAAACTGGGAAACGTTATCCATGCACTAAAATCTACAAGTGTGTAGATTGTACAGTGTAGAGATTTTGCAGAAATGCTGTCTAGGATTATAATTGATTTTATTTGTTTTAATTACTGGGGATTTTAATATTCACATGGAAACAATCTTAAAGCCAATCAATTCTGAATTCATGAGGAGAATATTATGATCTCTTTTGATGTATCAGGTCCAACTGTTAAGCATGGTCACATTCTAGATTTGATCATTTTTAAACGTATAGATGTTAATTATATTGTTATGTTGCAATCTCTGATCAATTTAGTGTATTTTTCAATGTGTCAGCATCTGTTCGAACACTCAGTGAAAAGCACAAAATAAACAAGCATATATTAGCAGACTTGATACAGTCCCTCCTTCCCCTCACAGAAACTGGGAATGAATTGAACCATTCACACACACAGTTAGAAATTGTATGGATGTTGTGGCACCAAAGGAATTAACACTATTTCTGGCAGGATGAAGATGCCCTGGAGGAACACTCCAGCTGTTTTAAAACTTAAGCAAGATTGCAGGCAGACTGAGAGGCATTGGCGAAGGTCAAAATTGGATGTACATTTTGATTTTTACAAAACAACATTGCAGAATTACAAGTGAAATCCTCGCGGAAAAAATATTTTTCTACCATGATGGATGCATCCAATAATAACTCAGCTGCCCTGTTCAGAAGTATAGACAGGCTAGAAAACCCCACCTCCGGTGTCTTCCCTGAATTTGTCTCAGAAGAAAAATGTGATTGTTTTTAGGGACAGGATAACCAGTATAAGGCACAACATGGCACGATGCAGTACCAGATTGTCAATCTTATTATCAGATAATCAGCCTAACTGTAATATGTCTTTTTTCCAAGACATTGACACATTTACACAATTTGATATGATTTCATCACTAAAATCCTCTATGTGTAAACTGGACCTTTTACTGACATACTTAAGCACGTTCTGAGTTAATTATCTAATGTTACTCTAACGATTGCTAATCGGTCTCTGAAACTAGGAGAATTCCCTAGTACTCTTAAAATTGCAGTGGTTAAACCACTACTAAAGAACCAGAATCTTGATCCCACAATTCTCAATAATTACCTATATCTAACCTTCCCTTTCTTGGCATAATTTTAAAAAAGGTTGTGTCAACCCAGTTGAATGATTGTTAAAGCAAACCAAACAAATAACACTTTTCAATCTGTATTCCGAACCCTCCATAGCACTGAAACAGCATTAGTTAAGGTTGTAAATTATCTGAGATTGAATAAAGATATGGGCAAACTCTCAGTGCTTTTTCTGCTGGATTTAATTGCTGCATTTGACACTAGCTGGGTTTCCATCCAACCCTTTCGAAAAAATAATGCACAATTTCCAAGTTTCGGCAGAAAAAAATGCGAATTAAGCCTTGTTTCCATTCATTACAGTTATGCGAATAAACTTTAGATCACGTGAGAGGACGCCAAACAATAGTGGTTTTACGTCCATCTGGCAGTTACGCATTTTTGCACATTGAGGTTTTGAAAAAAAATTTCTTTTTCTTTTCTATACATGGAGAAGTTAAATTCAATTTTTGCTCTCTCCAGAACTGTTTTTGTATGCATTTGCCATCTTTACATCGCGATCATGTACAGAACCACATGACTTGAGGCATGATACGCCATCGTTTATGCGAAAAACCCTTTTCCATCCAGTTTTTCTGAATTTTGGCGATGCAATAGTCTAACTTTTCCACCTCCTCCTAGCGTAAAAATCTTTTTGCGATATTTGGGGCTTTTTTCGAATTTTGGTCTTTTTCCATCCAACTTTTTTCATGCGCATTTTCAAAATGCGCAAAAACTCGGTGGATGGAA
This sequence comes from Brachyhypopomus gauderio, assembly GCF_052324685.1. Lineage (NCBI taxonomy): Eukaryota > Metazoa > Chordata > Actinopteri > Gymnotiformes > Hypopomidae > Brachyhypopomus > Brachyhypopomus gauderio. The sequence goes on along the minus strand of NC_135222.1, from coordinate 11,162,131 downwards.
AACCCTCTACTGTTGATCATGAAATCCCTCTTGATCGACTCCAGAACTGGGTAGGCCTTGGTGGGTCTTGAACTGGTTTAGATCTTATCTAAATGCAGTAGCGAACCGTAACCATTAAACCTGGGCCCGCTCCCATCCCCCCCGAAAAAAATTGTTTTCTCTCCTAATTAAATGCAATAAAGAAAAAAAAATGAGACGACAGTACAGCTTTAGACACACAATAAACAATAACATCTGTACTAGATAACTTCTTAAGCAAAATAAGGTTCCACAGCTCCGTGTTCCTCGGAAGCGAAATATGTAAACAATGCACGAGGGCATCAAAGGAATGAATCAAAACTAGCTAGCAGTGGTACGCTAACGCTAGCTAGCATCGCCTCTGTGGGTGGAAATTATCATACAGTTAAGCCCGCCCACTAAGACGGCAGATATGAATGGTCAATTTTACTGTCATTTGAAACTGGTATTGCGCTGAATTATAACTGCCTGGCCCTCTGTAAATGAACAACGGGACCACCAACCACCACCATTCTGCGGAGGCATCACAGTCCTTATAAGGGGAGACACAGGCTAACAGGCTTCAACTTAACCCCTCCTTCCAACACAGATTGAATAGACACGGTTGAATAATTTATTTGCTTATATTTTTGTAATTGTTTAGATGTCGATTGTCAAACTGTAAGTAGATAAAATAAAATTGGATAAATTGTATTATATGTATTTATGTTTTAAGAATATTTTAGGCCCTCTGAGAGGGCGTAGAGCAGGTATCACCAAATGGCGGACCGCGGTCCTGTCCGGACCCAATCACATTCCTGATTAACTGGATACGGACCCAAATGCCAAAAAAAATTTAACGGGAGACTATATTTTAAACCGGAGAATTTATTTTCAGACGAGTGTTACGTTCACCACCCATTTGAGTGTTACGTTCGCCCCCCCCGCTCAACAACTTTCGTTCGCCACCGCGGACCCGGACCTAAGGTCTGAGCTATCTGCCAAAAATGGACCGCGGAAAGATTTAATTTATTACCCCTGGCGTAAAGGGTCCTGATGGTTCCTCACTGTCTAAATGGGTGTGACTATATTGCATTAGGTGCTTTGTCCTCCAAACCTCAAAAAATAATTTGCGGGGTCCTCAAAGGATCAATTTTTGGACCTATACTGTTCAACCTGTATATGCTTCTGTTACCCCATATCATTAACAGACATGATATTAGTTATCATCAATATGCAGATGACACTCAACTTTACATTTCTTTAGAACCTAAAGCCCTAAAATCAATTTAGCTCACGGTTACCTGTCAGTTTTAGAATAGATTTTAAGGTTCTGGTGATGGTTTTTAAATGTCTTCATGGCCTTGCTCCTCTTTACCTTAGTGAAATGATTGTTAGGTATGTTCCAGTCAGGTCTCTCAGGTCTTCAAATAACAATCTACTGGCGATTCCTAAAACCCGGTTAAAGATCTGAGAGGGTGCTTTCACATGTTATAGCCCTAAGCTCTAGAACTCTCGTCCTGAGGAGTTCAGAGACATTTCATCCCTGCACACCTTCAAGAAGAGCCTCAAAACCTTCCAGTTTAGTTCTGCATTTAGTTTGGTTATTTCTGTGGTTTGTTTCTATTTATTTATATATTTATTCTTGGAGTTAACACTTGGAGTTGCATGTATGTACATATGTATTATTACACACCTCACTAACTGTCACCTCACTAACACACTAATTGTGTATTATGTGATTGCTGACTTTCCTATTGGCTTCCCTTCCGTGTGTGTGTGTGTGTGTGTGTGTGTGTGTGTGTGTGTGTGTGTGTGTGTGTGTGTATGTATATGTGTGGTGTTATGGTTTCCATGGTGATGCCAGCACATGCTCTTTGTTTACTTCCTGGATTTGTTGCCTCTGTTCCTGGGGGTGTTCTGTGTGTTTCTGTTTTGGTCTTTGTTGTCCTTGTTTGATTCCTAGCCCTTGATTGGATTCAGCTGTGTCTTATTAGGCCTTGTGTATATTTAAGCCCTTTGTTTCTGAAGTTGGCACCCTGTTATGAGAATAACTGCTTCTGATGATTCCTTCAGTGTAGTAGGAGAGGTATGCATGTGTGTGTGACTAAGCCAAGCATACTATGATAAATTGTGTGTTTGCCTTGTGTTTTTGTTTTTACGTTCCCCTCTTGCACATGCACCCTTCTCTCTGCCTCATTCCTGCCTAAATGTTACAGGTGTATCTATAATTTTACCATTACTTTTCTTTTTTATCTTTCTTTTCACACCACTACAGTCTAAACAACAGTAGGCTACTTGAATTTAGGTTTGTATTTTATCCAATAATGGGCCATTTTAATGATGCAATTGTAAACATGCTGTGTCTGTGCTAGGGCAATATCATTCACGGAAGCTAAATACTTTTTCAGTTAGTAATTTGTCACTAATAATCTTACACAAAACTAATCACTTTAATATTAAGGGATATTAAGACAGCACAAAATATCAAAGTGTCATCTCTAATCCAGATGAGTCTCATAATGGTGGTAATGTGGTTAAATACTTTTGCAAGGCACTGAAACCTGAAGCAGCAGTGCACTTTGCTGATTAATCACTTGCATCATTGACTTATTGAGGAGAACTGACGAGTTCTCACAAGTGAACTCTTGCCTGCCTGAACTGTAGTGCTGATTACTGATGCTGCAGTCTCAGAAGTTCACCATACCCCAAACCTGGATGAAGACTGGATGATTTTGCTGATATTACCTTGGTGCTCTATACTCAAAGCCTGACGTTAGTCCCAGCTTGATGATTGAAATGGTGCACCATGTTATGAGAATCTCTAGGAGCCGGAGAGATAGAGGGTGCATGACCCAGTCAGACAAGCTCATGAAGGAGCATGACTCTGGTGGAGGGAACATAATTCAGAAAGGTGGTTCAGCTCTTTGCTTAGTGTGCTCAGTGTCCTTTGTGTTCCACACCACCAGTATGGCAGTTAGCAAGTGACTTAGCATGGCACAAACTGTGATGTAATTTGTATGGCATAAGGGCGCTCCACACTGCTGGAGTAGTTGTGTATCCTACTCCACGTTGCTGGAGTATGTGTGTGTCCTCAGACACTGCTGGAGTAGGCCTGTGTCCTCACACACTGCTGGAGTAGTCCCTTGTCTTCTCACACTGCTGGAGTAGGCCAGTGTCCTCACAACACTGCTGGAGTAGTCCCTTGTCTTCTCACACTGCTGGAGTAGGCCAGTGTCCTCACAACACTGCTGGAGTAGGCCAGTGTCCTCACAACAGCTGGAGTTGTAGCGATATCTCCATCACTTGGATAGTCTTTGTGGAGAGCCTTTAATGCATTTCCACCCCAGCCTGAAATGTTTCTGGAAGCTCTAGCCCAGCTTTGCAAATCTTTTATGGGACATTACCATTGCACCTGGGCATCATCAGCAGTGGTGATGTCTCTCTCGACTGGGTTTGTGTCGTCATGTCACGGTGCTCCCTTCTAGCGTATTCTGCTGCATGGCTGACTGTACAACCCCTGGCAAAAAGTATGGAATCACCAGTCTGGGATGAGCACTCATTTAGACATTTTATTCTGTAAAACAAACTCATATCAAAATCATGATGCAATAACTATGTCCTTCCAAAGTGCAACTTGTTGGCTTTTAAGTAACATTTAAGTAAATGTTACTTTTATTGAGCAAGCACAGGGAAAAAAATATGGAATCACTCAATTGTGAGGAAAAAAATATGGAATCATGAGACACAGATAAACAAAAGAACATTCAAAATACATCACTAGTATTTAGTTGCACCACTTTTTGGCTTTTATAATGGCTTGCAGTCTCTGAGGCATGGACTTGATGAGTGACAAACAGTATTCTTCATCAATTTGCTGCCAACTCTCTTTGGTAGCAGTTGCCAGATCAGCTTTGCAGGTCGGAGCAATCTTGTGGACCATTTTTTTCTATTTCCACCACAGGTTTTCAATTGGTCTTTCTCCAAGGAATGTCTTCATTGTTTTTGCCCTATGGCACGATACATTGTCATCTTGGAAAATTATTTCATCATCTCCAAACATCTGTTCAATTGAAGGGATGAGAAAACTGTCCAAAATGTCAATGTAAACTTGTGCATTGATAGAAGAATTAACCACAGTCATCTCCCCAGTGCCTTTGCCTGATATGCAGCCCCATATCAAGGACTGTGGAAATTGGGTTGTTTTCTTCAGGCAGTCCTCTTTATAAATCTCACTGGAAAGGCGCCAAACAAAAGTTCCAGCATCATCACCTTGTCCAATGCAGATTCTTGATTCATCACTGAAGATAACTTTCATCCAGCCATCCACAGTCCATGATTGTCTCTCCTTAGCCCATTGCAATCTTGTTCTTTTCTGTTTAGGTGTCAATGATGGTTTTCTTTTAGCTTTCCTGTATTGAAATCCCTTTTCCTTTAGGCGATTTTTTAACGGTTCGGTCACATATATTGGCTCCAGCTTCCTCCCATATATGCTTCATCTGTTTAGTTGTACTTTTTCAGTTTTCAAGACAAATGTCCTTAAGTTCTTTTTCTTGACGCTTTGATGTCTTTCTTGGTCTACCAGTATGCTTGGCTTTAACAACCATTCCATGCTGTTTGTTTTGGTCCATATCTTGGATACAGCTGACTGTGAACAGCCCACATCTTCAGTAACCATGCGTGAAGAGTTATCTTCTTCAAGAAGTTTCACAATCCTCTCTTTTGTTTCAAGAGACATTTCTCTTGTTGGAGCCATGGTTCTTGCCACTCGACTTCATCCAGCAGCCCTCCAGGGTGTCATGACTGCAGGTGTTTTTAACTGCAGACTAACGAGCAGATCTAATCTCAGGCAGATGTCCATTTAGGGAAAGGAAATTGACTGGGTGTGTCCTTATTTTCTACCTCCAATTTAGGAGATTCCTTTTTTTTTCTCAGAATTGAGTGATTCCATATTTATTTGCCTGTGCTTGCTCAATAATAGTAACATTTACTTTGTTTCCACATTGTTTCTTTTTTTTCTTTTAGTGTTTCTGAAAGCCAACAAGTTGCACTTTGCAATGACCTTATTATTGTATCATGTTTTTGATCTGAGTTTGTTCTACAGAGTCATCCCTGACTGGTGATTCCATACTTTTTGCCAGGGGTTGTATGTGAGCCAGCTGTTCTTTTCACCTTTCAGCTAGTTTTCTAGGGTCTGTTTTCCTGTCCCAGTGGGCATTGCCTCTCCTCTTAGCAGTTGGTCGAGCTCTCTGTTTTCTGTCTGGCTCTCTGTGACGGTCGTGGACGGACCGCACATTTCCTCCATCTTTTCCCTTTTTATTTCACGCACACACACACACACACACACACACGTATACGCACATGTTCATACGTTTGCTCACATGCTGACGTTGGCGTTCAGTTCCCCAAAGGCGCTGGATGAAAGCGCTGCCCAGAAACGCTATGAGCTAATCGGCAACCAAGAGACTTTTTGTCCCGTTATGGACTGCGGCGGAATGAACGAAATATTTAAAATGAAAAGAGGACGCTAGACAAATTGTTTCCAATGCTTGTCTTTTATTGTGCTTACAAAGTTATTGGTGTTTCTTCTAAGTACAAAAAGAGAAATAACAAGAGATCATACCACTGTTTGTTCTTCAGGGTCGACGGACTTGTGGGTGGCATAAAGGGGTCGGCGAGGAACAAAGGCCTGTTTATTTGTTCCGGCCGGAAACGGCCCGGTTCAGCTTGCCGAAATGTCAGGGGGTTGACTGAGATGGGCTGTGGCTGAATGGTCATCTATTAAATGTTGGCTGCGATGTTAGGCAATGTTAGATTTTGATTTTTATGCGTGCAAATTGTGTTGTAAATTGTGTGTAATGTTTTACTGATGCATCAGTTTGTCTAATGTATGATGAATGTTAAGTGTTCCCCTTTTGTGTAGGAATGGTGCTGGCCACCTTCTTTATATGTGTAGTCTGAGTCCTATGTTGGAGGCCAAGCATTTGATCTTGTATAGGGAGCGGCCCCCTTTTTGAATTCTGCTGCCATAGTGGTTTCTGACTCTTGAAGAGAGACTCAGCAAGTTGAGGTTTTTGAATAGTATGTTTCTTTTGATATGTTGATGCTTGATTATTGTTATTATTATTTTTGAGTAATTATTTGCACAAATATTCACTTTCTAAAGAAAAATAATAAAAAGAAGAGAAAAAGAGAATTTTTGCTTGGACTTTGTGCTCCCTCTGCTATCTTGGCCTGATCCACTTTGCATTTTTTTTGCAAGTGCTCGTCCAATCCTTCACACTCTCCACCGCAGCCATTGATTCCTCCCCGGCGTTCCTTCGCCTCCTCCACATTTAGACTGACATTGTTCAGGATTCACATTGTGTCTTCAGAAGCGTATTCATTTTAGTCTTCAGATTCTCCTTCCTTTTTTATTAAACAGAGTTGAGATATTTTGCCCTAAATGTAATATACGTAAAGTTAAACAACCCCCCCCCCCCCCCCCCCCACACACACACACACACACACACACACACACACACACACACACACACACACACACACACACACACACACACACACTACATATCGGAAGATCCATCAGCTCTGAAAGTAAGGTGCTTTTTAAATCATTCTACAATTTTTAACATCTCTGTCCTAGAAAAAATGGATGAGCAGTTTTGGGGGCCAAAAGCCAAAGCATGTTATTTCAATAGTATGTGCTAAATATATTCATAGGGAAAAAAATGAGTGAACATGCTAACCAGAATCTTTGTCAAAACATTGGATTCCCCGGAAGCTTAGAGATTCAGAATACTTTATCTGCTACATTAGTGCTCACTCTTCTTTACAAAAAGATGATGAAGCAAAGGTTTGACAACAGTGGGGCAAATTCATAATGCTAGATTTCATGTGATGGTAACAGCAAATAGCACAATGCGAACACATTTTCTCAATCATAAGTATGTAACCATTTGGGTGATATATGGGTCTACCATTTTTTTAATTTAACTTGCATATGAAAGCAATTACACAATTTATAATGCATCACTTTGCAGAAATACTGCCTAAACCTGTCTGACAGTAAAAGTCCTGGTAAGAAGCTGATGTGGACTGATTTTTTTTCTTCAGCAGTATTTGGTCAACACAGGTCATTTATCAACTCAAGTCTGGCCAGGCTCTCATTTAGCTGCCAGTGTTTTAAAACCAAAAGTTTTTGTCCTGTTTCCAATGTGCATGATGGGACACTGCAGCGTGTCCCAGTGTAACGTGACGTGCTTGAGATGGGGTTAGAATATTTGACACTTTTACAATGATGAATGCAAGTGTAGGTGTTACAGAAGATGAAAGTACACTGAGTTGAGATACAATGTTGCTGCTTTGTCATTATTTGGAATAAGTACTGAAGTCATCAATGCATGCAGTGTAAGTTGCAGGTTTTAGGTAACAGGCTGTTTTCAGCATGCCACTGGTCTCACAACTGGGGTTAATCAGTCATCTGTCCCTTGACATGGATCTTTATTATGCATGACCTCTTTTCCTTTGGCAAATTTGAATTTAGCATAGTGGTAAGTTGACACATTTGAGCTAATTATCGCCATGGCAGCTTTATGAATAGGAATTAAGAATGTGTTGCACATTATGCATAATATAGTGTGGTCAGGTTTTATGAATCTGACCCAATATGTTTAAACACAATCGTATGTTAAATGTTCTCTGTTCAGCTTCATGACTAGTGCAGAAAAAAGCTCAGGTGTCAGAGTTGTAGTGTTTGTAATTGTTTGCGCATGGGATAATACACAGCTCTTCTTTCACTAGGAGAACCTCCGATAGCCATACAGGCCATAGGCTATAGAACAGGAAAATATTTTCTTGTGCCTCTTAGAGATAAAGGCCTTTTAGTGGCATCACATTTCTGGGTGCTTTGATGGAGATTGATCTAATACATGGTTATGTGAGAGCATATGGAGTTAGAAAGATGAGTTTCAGTCTTGACTATATTATTCTCTCCAAGCCACAAATTCAGTGCAATATGTGATGTAGTTTGAGGAAATGTAACCGACACCAACAGTCGTCCCATGTTTTGCTCATCACTCATAACCTGATGTGTCTTGGTAGAGAGTAATTTTTTGTTTTGTGCAGATAGCAATTTCCAGCCTTACCACATCTCCCAAATTATATATACTGTATTTTTAAGGCAGACAGGATGCTGCTGTGTTTCTTCCAAATCATCTCTTCTGATTTCACACAGAATAGATTGCCACTCTCAGATGTACATGTCCCTTCACTAGCAAAGCTCTTCAATCGATTTCATAATTCTGTGCCAGTCTAAGAATTATGCAATACTTGAGCTTCAGCGACTTTGTGTCAAGAATGTTGTGGTGATGTGGATAGCTGATTTGTGGTGTTTAAATGCTGTGTTCATCTAGCATGTCAAGGTTACTGTGTTCTACTAACAAAATGTTTTACCACTTCCACTAGAGTCCACGTTGTTTACTCTTCTAATACATGATCTTTTCACCCACAATGACACTCGACTCTAGGTTTTATTAGCACATCTAACTTCACGAGTATTCACTTTAAGGAACGGCACCGTTGAGGCGCAAAATTAGGGGAGGAGGTTATGCAAATTAACAACCTGTGGAGTTTCACTAATGTGAAGTGAGTGGAAGAATTGCATGTTTTTTTTATGCCAAGGACAAGGAGGAGGAATAACTTTGTCTTCACGTCTGATCACAAACAGTCCTGTAGCCATTGTCAAAGAATCCATAAGTAGAAAGGGAGAATTCAGTAGAGAGCTACTAACAGTATTAAAAGTCTATTGACTGTCAAGTCACCTTGTAGTATCAATATTTAATAAGAAAAAGTTGACAGAACAATGGATGAGCAAGAAGCACACCATTCTTGGCCTTATGAAACATGGCTGTCCACCACTTGTTGACATCTATTTTTAGTTTCCACAAGCTGCTCTATAGTAGTTTTATTGGGTATGATTTTTAGTTTTGGCAAAATATAGTGTTTAGCATATATAACATTTTTGATTTTGTAGTTTAAATGAATTCTGTAATGTCTAGTTGCTAGTTGCTGTGAAGTCTATACAGTATCTGGGTTCCGTAATGTAGGTGGAGGTTCAGCTGGAAATTTTTTTTATCCCTACTTTTCATTCTGATGAACAATGTGTTTTGGCCAGATCTTATATTGATGTCTCTCTATCATTCAAATAAGCCAGATTGCAGATGATGTCACTGAAGGGGTAGGGGTATGATGAACTGGCTGTGAACTTGAGCCTGCTGTGCACTCTAAATGTTGGTGTGCATTGCGAGTTTTAGGTGAATCTGACCTATCGTCTTTTCTCCATATCTACCTCCCATGTCAGCTGCTTACTGGTGGCAGCAGCTGTAATAGAATAGCTGTTGCACATCACAACAGAGCTTGATGCTACAATTCAAGTGATGGCAAACAACCAGTCTGCATCTCTGTGGGAAACTGGCAGTAACATCACGCCACTCCAGTTTATTGTTATGTACTGGAGTGGCCATTCACAGTCAAATGTGCTTTTACTTTTCTCTGCTGAGATGCAAATCATATGTCCACGCACGATGGCTCTTTTATTTGATTGAAATGAGCTGTCAGATCCAGGCGCATGGCAAATGATGTTTTGATTTGCATGTTGAAATGATGACAAGCTGGTTGCACTCCGACTAATGTCCTGCCATATTACTCACCCTCAGACAGGAATTCAGACCCTTCAGTGTTGAAGGGAACCACACTGTAATAATGACTGTTAATTTTCTTGGTGTTAATTGCTTAAGATTACTGCAAGGCCCTACACAGGAGGGTGCCAGTGTTGCTATGGAAACTGCTGAAGATGAGCTGGGGTCATTTGGCAGTGACACTAAAACTTAGTTTCTTTGTTTTTTCCATTAAATTGATATACTAGTGAACTATCGAGGGAATGTAGAGGTGATGCTTAAAAAATAAGGTGTATAATTAGAGTAGTTGTCTTGGCATACTGTATAACATTAGTTTAAAACATGCATTCATCCAGACACATAAGCGATGATAATGGAACAGAAAGACAACATTCAAAAAGTCATAAGCTCCGACCTTGGTCAGACAAGACAGTTGCATCAGTGCCTCTGTTTAGAAGCCCTGGTTTATGCTTGAACTGCGTTGTCTCAATAAATTGAGAGGTATGATGCTGCTTTACATTCCACAAAGCAACGGAACAATGTGTTTTTTGTTTTTCTGTAGAGTCCTTCAGTTTGTGATGTTTCGAGAGGAGATCCTTTTCAACAGGAGAGCCAGTATGGTAATTGGTCAAACTTGTTCAAATGAATCTCTTGACCTCTTTTTCTATGGCCAATGTGTTCCTGTATATTCTCAACTGCATGTTCGGACCTGTTGGTTTAAAGGGCACGTGGAAGGATGAGTATGTCCTCACCGCAAAACGCTTACAAGTCACACGATTCATCCTTTTATAGTGAACTCTGTTTTCAGACAAAGTGAATAGGGAATGTCAAATGATTTGTGATGTTGAACCTTAAGATCATTGGCTCACAACGCAAGGACATTTGTTATGGTGGAGGTAGCGTAGAGCGCCCTCTTTAGGCTTATACACTGAAGGCTCATCTCCGAGCTCTGCAGCCAAGCACACATTAGCTAAAAGGCATCTAATATAGATATCTACAACCTACACAACACTGTAAAGTATGGCACTTAATTTCAAAGGCCCTAGGGTTCAGCCTTCCTCTGAGATTCCTCTGTAAATATTGAGATATAAAAACATATACACAAACCTGGCAGAATGATTCATTAGGTGAGCGTAATCTAATAAAGAGAATAAAGGACATGAATATCACTGCTTCTGTAACTGTGTTGTCCTGACTGTGTGATTAGAATAAGATCATTATTCCAGCACTTTCCAGCTGGTCCACTGTTTTGTGTACATTGGGAAGAGCATTGATCAGATTTGTCATCCCAGAAGTCTCTTCTCTCAGGTCTCAAAATATTACTGAGACACCTGGTCTCCTAATACTGCTGATGTTTTATAGTGCCTCAAAATGCTCAAACGTGTCTGTGGACTTATACTAATCAAAACTGTCAACTGCAATGTAATTTCCTTTGTCTTTTGCAGGACTGCATTTAGATGTACAGTGCAGGCTGTATATAACTGGACAGAATATGGGTCTTAAATTTGTATTTCTACTAGGGGTGGGCATAGAATAATTTTTTTAATCTAGATTAAGCTCACTGAAATCTTGAAATGAATCTAGATTAATCTACATTAAAGTGGCTCATATGCGTGCTACCCAGGTAATGACTAAAAGTCAGTTTTTGAGATAGGGTTTCTTAATACAGAGGATGCATTAGACCAGGGGTTCATCTCCTGTTTCCAAAATGCATCAATGACTGCTTGAGGAAGCTGTTCTACTTTGATACTTAAAGAAAAAAACATGCTCAATAAAATGTAGGCTACTCGTGTTCAATGGTTTATTCAGTTAAACATGAATTTGTAAGCCTACATACTGTACATTAAAAGGGGTTGATAACATGTTTATTCAGCTAAACATGATATTTGAAATGTAAGCCAACATTTAGTACATTTACCCTCACGGACGTAATTTGGGGGGGACTTTTTCAAAAGCCGGTTTTGGTCCTCTGCAGTTTTAACGGTTAAAAAGAAATATTTAAATAGCGAGGAATCTAGCACTAGGACCATGCAAAAAACCACCGCTCCGAGCTCCGCTCCGGTAACACTTTACGTTCCTAAAAATGAATTATCCATGAAGCAAACCTGGCTACTTCGTGGCTGCATCCATGTAAACACACATACGATTTGTAATTCACAGGTTTAAAAACTCGTTCTCGCCCCTACTGTGCAATTTGGTTAGGAATACAGCCGAGCTAAACTATCAAGGTGAAAGTCATCATAGTTTGCTTACCCATTTTGACCCAGTTCCCAACCCAACTTTAAGAATAGATTAACAGCGATAATTTTTATATCACCCGATAAGAGTGTCAAATTAACAAACGCCGTTAACCGCCCACCATTAATTTCTACACTTTGTACTTTAACATATTGTAGTCCTACATACTAGATAAACAATTACTTGAGGTAAAAGAACAGAATGCATTTCATTCAAAGGGAACATTCAGCTATCAACCATTGGAATCCCAGTTTCATATAGTCTTTTTTCATGGGACTGTAGGTAATTGGACAATTTAGCATAATCCTAACTAGAATTGTGTAGCATTTCTTTACAAATCCTTTGCAGTTTGTAACTACTTAAAATCTCTAACATAAACATAACCAGATATGTCCTCATAATGGAGCCATTTGCTATGCCTGCTTTTTAGCAGGGCTTTGTCTTCGGTAAGTGAACTTCTTCCAGTGCATTTGGTTGGAGCTAAACAGTAAAGACAACTGTGCACTTCATCAGGCGAGCAAATTAATTCTGCTGGCAGCAATAAAGGCTGTTATCATAGACGATAGTGGACAATAGTGGGTGCAAAGGGAAGCCACTGATTATGGGAGATCATGGATAACTAATGTACAAGATCAAATTCTTAGTTTGGTTGCGTTTGCTCCCAGGACTGAGAGAGAGGATGCATGCAATAACAAATGTGGCTGGAGCTTGGGTGGAGATACTGTCCTGCCTACAGTCTAATGCACATGCCCTGTCTCCAATTTTCATTTACCATGCAAGCACAACCAAAATGGCAGCTCCCATGTAAACCATATGGTTAATAGTGGTGACAGCATTAAATATATTGTTACCTTTAGGGTGTGATCATTTATTTTCACACTAGCCTGTCTTTAGGCAAGTAGTTATTAGTTATCTACATGCAAGAATGGTATTCCAAAACTAGGAAACAAATCTAATCTAGCTACCTAGCTAGAGGCTTTGTTTGAGATTAGGTTCATTGGCTTTTATCAAGACGTTCCTGACTATGTTAACGGTGATGAGGATTACTGTGAATTATCATTAATCAAATTTTCGCTTGTTGTACTTTGCCCAATGTTAAATAGAGTTGCAAGTTGTCTAACTACTAAGATACGCTAGTCAGTATTTCATTACACCATTGACACCATGAGAGTGGCATGAGGACCCAATGTCTTCTAGTGGGACCAGAGCTCACACTGTGAAGCTCAGTTGGCATTCACCAGAGAACACCAGAATTGGCAGGTACACCACTTGTGTTCCATTCTCTTCACAGATGAAAGCAGGTTCACACTGAGAATGTGGCAGATGTGAAGATCTGGAGATGCCATGGTGAACATTATGCAGCCTGTAACATCATCCCGCATGACCGGTTTGGCAGAAGGTCAGTGATGGCCTGGAGAGACTTTTCCTTGGAGGGTTACACAAACCTTTATAGCTAAGAGTATCCTGACTGCTGTTAGGTACTGGAATGAATTCCTTAGAGCCATCGGTCAAACGTTATACTGGTGCAGTTGGCCCTGGTTCCTCTTGGTGAAGGATGATGCCTAGCTTCATGTAGTTAGTGTGTAAACATTTCCTGGGTGAGAAAGGCATGCATTGACAAATATGAAGTTCTCAATTGGATTCAGGTCTGGGGAATGTAAACACGTTATGTATCAGTGTATCTGATTCCACCAAGTAGTGCCAGAAAGTGTCCAGGAGCTCACCAATGCTCTGTTCAAGGTCTGGGAGGAGATCCCCAGGACACCATCCAATGTACCATGAGGAGCATTCCCAGACATCTGGACTGTATACAGGCAACACACTACTGACACTCGTCACATTTCATCACAGTTGCCATGATAAATTCACACACTTCCGATCAGCCTATGATTTAAACCTTTTACTTTTATTTTGGGTGTGATTTTGAATTCAGCTCTGGTTTGATGATTTGATTTCCACTGACCTCCTCATTCGTTCCATTATGTAATCTTGTTCTCACTGAAGTAACAGTGTATATCAGTAAAGATTGTCTACTTGTTCATCAAGATCTGATGTGTGATTTCCCACTGGATGGGAGAGTATGTGCATGTTTGTTGTCGAGCATTTAAGCTTGATGAACTTTTCAATTCGATGGAACCTTCAGACACAAGTTAGTATAGCATCTTCCACTGATTACAAAGGCGGCCTCTCTAAGTCATGCCATCATCGCAACTGCTCTAATGTAGCAGCTAGGTTAGATTTGCAGGCACAAGCCACTGATATATTTTGGTGCTCTGTGGAGCAGATTAGCTTTGATGATTGCAGACCTCTGTGAATCAAGGCATTTTTCTCAGCAGTAGGATACGCAAAGCCACTCATCTGATGGTTCCTTTGTAAGATTTGAAGTACTTCAGATGTTATATTGTTCACAAATGTGGGATGCTGAGCAACGGAAGCACATATTTCATGTCTGTTATTTTTTTGCTTCTTTTTAACATGTCATTTAATTTCTCTGATTAATTTATTCTTATACGTTTTTGACCTCCTGATTGTCTGATATATTGCCATTAACTTGTGCCAAGAAAAAGCATCAGACTCCAAATCAAAATGCCACGTCTAGACCTGAGCTTCAGACCTTTTAATTAGCTTTCTTGTAGGAAATAATAGCGCAGTGACACACAGCTGGATAAATGTCCATTTACATGAAGAGACATGATAGGCTGCCATCTGTGTATACTGTGCCAGTTTGGTCCTCTCTGTGTGATTAAAATAAGAGTAACACTTCAGTCCTGGTAGGTGTACGAAGAACATAGGAAACATAGGAAACATCACGGACGTAATTTTGGGGGGGGGGACATGTCCCCCCCACTTTTTTAAAAGCCGGCCTTGGTCCCCCCCAGTTTTTACGGTTAAAACCAAATATTTAAATAGCGACGAATCTATGTCCCCCCCACTTTTGAAATCAAAATTACGTCCATGGGAAACATGGACCCAAAAAACAAGTAGCAGAGGCAACAAATAGATTACATTTAACAAGGGCGGTGATTCCTATGTGGGATACCAAGTATAGAAGGAAATTACCCTAGAGTTTGCAATGAAAGCACACCACATTTCAAACATGGTGTGCTAGTGTACAGGCTCAAAACAGCAATAATTCTCATTTACAGCTTTTCCAATTTACTGATTGTGTAGCTCACAACTTCTAATTATAATAAGAGTAGCCTAGTAATGCTGGTTCGTTTTATTTTTGCCAGAATCCGAAAGTTCTGCAGGAAAGGGAAACAAAAACTAGTTTGTGAAACCTTGTTTGGTATTCCAGAACAGTGTGTGTTTCAGCGTGCATTAATATGGATGAAGCCTGTTTGGAAGGAGCATTGAGGAAAACGTGATGGTGGGAAAAATAAAATTGTGTCCTGAGAGTATCCCTCGGTGAACGGTTGAACAGCTTAGTCTTTCTGACTCTTTATCCATGCTGATCAAAAGCCGCCTTCTCTCGCCTGCATGCTTGCTGTCTCTCTTACCTTCTTTTTCTCCATGTACTCTTTCTTTTCATCTGTTTTTTTCTGCTTTTCTTGCACTCTTCATGCTCTCAATCCTCTCTCCCGTTCTCTTCCTCACTCATTCTGTCCTGCATGCTCTTTCTTGTTGTCTTTCTCTCATGCACTCTATTTCTCTCTCTCCCCCATGCATCTAAGAAGCAAATATAAATGAATGTGAACCTCTTCCTTCTCCCTCCTTATTCCTTATACATGGGCGATCAAGTCTTAGAACTGTTTATGATGTGAAGGTCGTGTGTAGAGAGAAATGAACTCATCTTTGCAGGCTTTGCAAATGAACTACATGGGCTCCACACACAGACTCCACAAAACCTACATTCAATTTGGTGCTGAGGACTAGCTACCCAAGAGAATGTTCTACTGGGATTCCTAAGCTTTGCAAATACCACGATGCTGTTGCAGCCAACATAAAAATGCAGTGGACCCTAGAGAGATTATGATCTTGTTGTAAAAAGTGGCACAACGATGCAGAACATTCGGAGAATAAATCAGGCTTTGCCCTTGTTGTTAATGTTTAGCGCCCTCAACCCACCTGCTGCAGCAGCATGTTTTTGCGTGGATTAAATGAGTCATGAAGAACAAAACTTCCAAGGAAGCATCTTTCGATATTACAGCTTGTCGTGAGCAGCAATTGATATGGCAGCGTATCAAAAACTGGAGGATGTATGAGTTAAACCAGACGCTGAGTGTCAAGGACACTTTGGGGGAAAAAAATGGATGCACATTCCTTCAGCTCCAGTCAGTGTCCTGACTAAGATGTTCTATAATAAAAAAATCCTCAATGTTCTACCCAAGCATAAAATAAGAATTAAAATGCACTAAGCTGCCTACTGTACTGTTGTGCCTTTAGGTGACAAATCCATGCTCAGTTGGTTCTTTGTAGTCAGGTGTTAACTGACTGACTTGGTCTCTACACAAATGGGCCATGGTTTTGGTAGTCTCTTTCATGAATAACCCTATTTATATAGTAGGTGTATCTAATAAAATACCACCATATATGTTCACCCTGTTTTCGAGGCACTTGTAAGGAACCCCTGAACTACACATTTTGTATGTTCCTGCTTTAACACAAGTGCCATAACTTAAGATGCTGGTATTAATTAGCATAATAATACGTGGGTGAATCCAAGTTTGTTAAGATTAGGAAAAGCAAAGAAATATGCCAAATATGGGGTTCTCAGGACTGGGCCTGGCCAAGTAAATCATGCTAATCAACAGTTCTCCTCTTTTACTCCTTTAGTTACTTCGAGCTTGAGAGCAGTGGGCTTCGTGAGGAGATCCACTACCATTATCGCCACAAAGGGACGCCGCGCTCCGAGACGTTTCCTTACAGACTGGCTGACGGGCAGTGGCACAAGATTGCTCTGTCCATTAGTGCTTCTCACCTCCTGCTTCACGTGGACTGTAACAGGTAAGTGTTGACGAGGAAGAGCTGACCTTTGGGGATGGTCTAATCTTTAGCTAATTTGCATAGCCAGAGGAGATTACTTCTCATCATACTGGGGCTTGACATAATCTTTGTTTGGAAAAATGGCTCATGAAATCACTCTAGGACATGTTTATTATGGCTTTATGACATTATATGTTTGCATTACATTGGTGAAAGTAAATATTTCAGAGCTTAGTTCAGAAGCTACAAAATATAAGAAGCCAAAACCCATACAAGATACAATTAAATAGAAGCACCATAGAACATGCAAATGAAATGCCTTGTGTGTACTGGGGGTTTTTATAGGCTGACTTACACCTGAAGGCTCACCACAAAGATTGTTTAGCAAGATAACTATATGACTTAATGATATTGCACAAGGATAGCCTGCTTACTTGGTGCTTAAGTGTTATAGCATGCCTCTATATGGCTAGTTTAATTACTATGACAGGATATTCTCTTTAGACTCATTCTTTTCATGTGAATGCCCTTCTCTACTTCAGAAGAAAAAGGAATATTTTATTTTATATATTCTCCAATAATTTTAAATGATCCATTCAAATAATACAAAAATATTTGAAAATATTTGTATTCATATTTCTATAAATGTATTAAACTGTGAGAGGGAAAAAATGTGAGAACCTCTGTTAGTTTGAGGTCGTGTTTGCTTTAAGCTCCGTGTGGAATGGCATCCAAGCAGGTGAAGTAGAGCGTCCTGCAGCCTGGTGATAGCACCAATCCCTGCCGATATTGCCAGGTTCCCTTCCAGCACTTGGCTTCTGAGGCACAGGCCCTCCAGGAAGCTGATTAGCTTGCCCCTTTCATCAAAGAAAACATTTACATCTGGAGATTTTCTCATTCTCTGTCAAACTGTGGCATTCAGAAAGAGGCTCGACAGCTGGATTGTACCGTTGGAGAGTTGGTGCCATCTGAGGCCTGGTTGTCTGGTGTGGAAAGCCCTGTCTTTTGGTTCATTGCTGAAGATGCAAGTGAATGGTGTAGAGGCTGACATTGATCTGCCCTGCAGGGTAAATGGTGTGACTTGGGAATCAATCCTGCAATGTGTGCTCACTGAATATATTACTGATGTTTTTAGCAGTGGTATGTGGTATGACTAGAGTGAGCAGGAATTATGCCTGCCCCCTCTACCCGTTCCAGCTCACTGTAAAACACATACCCCCCCCCCCCCCTTTAAAAAAAAGTTAATGTTGACTGCTCTAGTCAGACAGCTTTTTGATTAATCATATGAATGTTTTTGAGTGAATTGTGTTCAGGTTTTGCAGTTTACCATGTTAAACACTTTAAGGATCATGTAGAAACTGATTACTAAAATATAGTAAGGTCTTATTTGCAGTCTGAACGATCTGACAGTGCAAGACAAAGAAATAATGGCTCTGATTCATCAAAGCTTTTCGGAAACAAGTACTTGCAAATTTCATTTAATCAGTTTAATCACTGGCACATTTGTGCAAACCACCTCATGTGTGGTAGGAGTGCATGTAAATTTGAGCATAAGATAATCCTTGTGCTAAATTCTTATGCAATTTAGTTTGATTACTGTCAACACCTATAATCGGTAAGGCTAAATGTCAATTGGATTTTTCAGATCTTGATCTTAATCAATAATCAGTCCTTCAAGGAAGTATAAATAGACAAACATTTTTAACTCGGCTTCATTGAAATTTATTTTTCTCTCTGTATATACTTCCTTCTGTTTGTCTTCCATTTTGAGTGAGCAATTAGCTTAATGCATGTCTTTTATTGGCTCACTAGTTCTACACCTGCAGCAAATGAGGTGAGTTTAATGCAAATATTATGTATATGAAGGCAATTCAGGGTGTGCCATTGGAAGATGATCTGTAAATGAGGTGAAGGACTTACTTTCATGCAGCTGAATCTGATTCATCCATTGCGCTCATATTACCGCTCATTTTGATGCCTTGTGATGGTTTCATAAATCAAACCCACAGAAGTTTGTATGCCATTCAGAACGGTCAAATCTGCACTCGTTAAATGCAAATTTAATATATAAAAGTAATTCAATGATGCAGTTAATCAGCAGTAAGGATATACCTCAGAATAGACATGTGTGTACATATGTATCATATTTGGCCTTTTTATAGGCTATTTCATATTTTTAATTATGTGTGTTTTTTTTCTTTTAAATTGCAGTGTAGCTCTTTGTAAAGTATAAATAAAATGTATTATTATTATTAATAACACATTAATAACTTCACACAGTACAGGCTTTCTCCAAATATCTAGTTATTACAACTTAAATAAAATAAATAGTACACATTTATACAAATACAACTAATACAACATACAATCAAGAATGGCAGTTATGAAGTGTTTTTCTTGACAAGTTGCCCTGATTTTAATAATAATTGTTAATTTGTACTTTTCCAATCTTCCTTAGTTTATGATAGTTTATTTAGGGTATGTGCGTGTGCCAGTAAATGTCAAAGAAGACTTCAGTTCCATTGAGCTTTCAGAAGATCTGATTCTGTATGTTTTCCTACTGTAAGGCATTTCGTGGGTTCACCCACAGCTTAACACTTTAAATCGTACTTGAAGCGGAATGGCGTTTCAAGTACCCTGCAAGGGCCACCAGAGTATGTGCCCATATGAAGAACACTTAAGGATATCGTGAGAGGACCATTGTTGTATGCTTTGTTCAAGTCTGTGCTTTTTCAGCTTCTATTGCTCAAATGAAGAGTTTGCATTCATCGCACCCCTATAATTTCCCAGCTCTTTGTTGCCTAATTTTATTTAAAGCCACTGTCATTTTGTGCCACCTTACAATGAGTAATGTTGCTGTGCACTGTGGCACCTCAGCCCTTTTCTGTAATTTGCAGGTCCAGGGAAACTTGCCTCTTTTGTTCAGATGCTCTAGAGTGATGGTGGGGATAATGAGATGCTATGAAAATATAATGAATCATGGTGCTTAGCTATGGTAGCTATCATTTTAGGAAGGGCACACTGCTA
This sequence comes from Brachyhypopomus gauderio, assembly GCF_052324685.1. Taxonomy (NCBI): domain Eukaryota; kingdom Metazoa; phylum Chordata; class Actinopteri; order Gymnotiformes; family Hypopomidae; genus Brachyhypopomus; species Brachyhypopomus gauderio. The sequence continues at coordinate 11,142,269 of NC_135222.1, read as the reverse complement.
TGGAAGCCCGTTGATTGTGTGTGAGCTCAGTTCAATGGTGTAGACTATTAGGGTGTAATTCAATAAATGTAAAATGTTTCATGTGGCTAAAACAGTTTTGATCTAGCATATGCATACTTTTTTGTTGAAAATTGTTGAAAACTGAAAATGGCAAATAACTACTTTATCCTGATTAACTCTCTTAATTTCTCTTTTCAAATTTCATTCTGTTCTTCCACACTTTTTAATTGCATAAAGCATTTAAATGAAACACACAGATTGTAGTAATTGCCTTATACTTTACACACTTGAATGCTTGTGTTCCTGCTGATCAGTTGCCTTTTTTAAAGATATCTGTATGAGGGTATTGATTTTTATGCAGTCTGCTATAGATCTGCTATAAATAAAACACAAACAGAAATATGGGATGGGGGTGTTTGCCAAAGGTAGGAACTGCACTAGCAGCCAAGAAGACTGTTCTAGATGGAGTGAGAGGCGGTTATTGGTGATGGTCATGTTTAGAACAGATGCCCCCACTTCCAAGGCTGTTAAGTGCTTTCTTTGCTTGAAATGCCTTCAGTGCAGATTTGTTTTTAACAGATTTGTTTTTTAATCACCTGAATCAGGTATTAGTAGAGAGCTGGAGACATCCTGAATTTTATATGTAAGGCTCAAGAAAGAATATTAATTAATAGTGTAACTATAGTAAAACTACACCCATTAAATCAATAATAGTATGACATTACTTTGCAATGCACAGATTTCCATATAATTAAATAATGTGATGGGAGTATTGACAAATTCATACTCAGCTCATTGGATATCAAATGGCTCAAAGTGAAAGGACAGACCATTCGATAGGGTTAAGATCCGCCAGAATCCGCTTTTATTGATGGACACTTTGTCAAAGTTTTCCTTGCCTGGTTTGAAAGAATATTGAACAGTGTTGGTGGTGATGTTACATGCAGCAGCCTGTTACTTTTTGTATGTTTATTGGTCATATAAATAACTTTGATGTTTGTCATCACATCTTTTGGACACTAGGAAAACATTCTGATTTTCACAGGCAGTATCTTTAACTGTAACAACACATTCCAAGTTGTCAAACTCAATAACTGCAAATACCACTCCCACCCCTCTAGTGTCTACCTCACCATTTTAAAGGACTTTCTGTCCGATATCAAGGCTACAATATTGAAGTGTGGTACTGACTGAGGTCTTTAAAAACTAATCACTGGAGCAATCCTATTCTGTTGGGAAAAGAACACTCTGCTGGCTCTGATTGTCTTGCAAGCAGGCGACCATCACAAGCACTGCATGCTGTTTAAAGCTCCAGCTGCTGTGGAATCTCGCAGTCCTGCAGCATTCGGAATGTTTTGTCCTAATCCTTCCCAATCTGCAGCTAAGAGCAGGACTAGCTACTTTAATGATTTCATTCTCGTACATCAAGACCAGTGTGTATTAATCTCTTAAACATTACTTTTTATCAAGTTATGCATTTTTACCAGCTACATAGAATTACTCTGTAAGGACGTGGGAACTAATATGAAAGATATGGTAGAAGAGGGAGAAACGGGACTGTGGCAGGTCCTTCTGGTTTAATACTCAAGGCTTTGAGTGTGGATTGCTTCAGAACTAGTAAACTTGGTCCCTTCAGAAGTAGTGAACTTGCTTGTTCTGTCCCTCAGTTGCGGAGGAACATGCAGAATAATGAGGAGAAGGAAGCATATTGTGAAATCGATGACACAACCACCTTGGTAAATGTGATCTAAAGCTAGACACTGCGCATCTTTCCAGCTGTGTTTGCTTCAGAATGCTAATGCGTGACATTAACAAGAAGCAGTGTTTATGCCTTGATGGCAGTCTTTATAGGTGCTAAGGGAAGCATTCCACACAAACACTGCAATATTGAGACCAAGAAGACTGTTTGGAGAACTATTCATGGTTCCCATTTGTAACTGCAAAGCAATTAACATTTAACTATACTGTTGTTTTTTTTTCTTTTTTTTTTCTTTTTTACTTTTTACATTATGGAACCAGTGATAAGACCCCGCCGGTACCTTAAATGCAAGAACATGAATCATTCTTGGTATATTTTTTTATGTTGCATTAAGATGATAAAAATAAATAAATAATTGAACTCTTTGCAGTGCTTATTTTCAGAGGTCTGGAAATAATCAGTAATGTCTTGTTGATGGATGAGTGAAGCGCACACCTGACAGAAACTCTTACAGTCTAAATGATTTCCTATGTAAGCCCATTCTCTCACATGTCTGACAGGTCATTAGGACATATTTGACTGTTCATAACTAATCTACATTTCCCCCCTCTTAGTTACTGGATACAGCCTAAAAATATAAAATTTCGTCATGTGCTGTAGGTTATTGTCCATGTTTCTTTTTATTTTTTCATGATTAGGTGTTTGAAATGTCACTATTCTGACATATTTTATGTTTTTGTGATATACCGGAGAATTCTACCCATTTATCATGCTTTTCTCATTATTATCTATGATTAGTGGTATGCTTACACAAGAGAATTTGGTGATCACCAAAAGTAAAGCAGAGAGCAGTAGTTATGGGTGGGGATTGCATCATGTTTGCCTAGATTAGGTTTATGCATGCAAGACGTTACATTATACTTTTTTTTCTTTATTATAGGCCATCCACGTAAAGGGAGATGATGCATTTTAGAAAAATATCCTCCAATGTTTATTTATTTTATTATCACTAACAATCTGTAGACAGAGGACGTGTATCAAAATGATTTATTCAGCTTGCAGTGTTGAAATGAAAACATCTCTATGGTCTTGGGTTTTCACTGTATGAGAAGTTCAGTGATATTTTCCCGTTTCTCTGGGGTGGTGGCCACAAGCCAGTCACTCAGGCAAACACTGTTTGTTTCATTAAACTGTAACTGTAGACTTAACATTACTGTTGTGTTAGTGTGGTAACACACAATGGGTTACAGTACTCCACTGTATGGAGGTTGAGCTGCTATGACAAGAAATCATTTCTCATTCAAGATGTTATGGCGCACTGGTCACTGCTCAGACTGGGGCCCTCTGCAGTTTAAAACATGACAATGAATGCACAAAGGAGGACAAGTGATTTCGTTCACTTATTCCCACATTATTAGATATGTGGTCTTTATGCTCAGCTCTATGCTGTCTGTCCTCTATAATGTGGATATGCATGTCAAAACATTTATTATGAAATTCCATCCTGTAATTGTTTTACAGTACAAACATGTATGTCAGTTATACTGCACACGAAGAATGTGTGTTTCTCAAACATGCATCACAGTTTGACCCACTTGGTCAGTTAAGCGCACACAGTGGAGCTGCAGCAGAGTTCAAAATAGACTTCAAAGCTTCATATATTTAATTATCTTCATATTGCAGTATATTCATCCTTGTTTTGGGCAAGTGATGGCATGCATTTCTTTCAGGATACTTTAATAGTGGCAGCTTATGATTGTGTATCCAGATGAGGCAATAGAGCAAATTATGTCTGGAATAAGAGTCCCGTTGTGGATTTTTCCATTTCTCATTTTACCAAGCTGTTGTAATGTAGTGTGATATGAATTATCCTGTTATCCTGTTTTGTGTAATGTTTTGAAGAACATGCTATATGAGTGATTGAGAATGTGCACACAACCACGTGTTACAGACCTCATGGATGACCTTCTATGCATGAACACTTATGACCTCGTAAGGCACGCGAGGTGTATTCTAGATTGGCGCATACATCGATCACTTCATTCCTGCCACACACTGAATATATGACCTGGATATGTCCTCACATCTGTGTGTGACAAGGTTTGAACCTCCTGAATATTGCACCTGTTCTGCTTTTTCTGGCATTATCAGAAGGGATTGTTTTTGCTGTTTTCTGTGTGAAAAGTCACCCACAAGATATTGTGCCACATCAACATTGATCAAAATTGTCCTAGTTGCTACTGACCTCTGTATTCTGAGCTGACTTCTGATGTTTAGCTTTGTTTAGCTCTCACTCAAACGACACACTGCAGCTAATAAGTATCATAAAGAATGGTGATTCATTTAGGGATAATAAAATATTAATCCGTATGTGTGCAAATTACATAATACATATCTATCAAAGACTAATTATGAATTTTTCGTGTAATTTAAAACAATCAGAGAATAGTTATAATTGAAAATTGGTTGAAATGCAGGAGGCTCTAGGAGACTGTGGGTGGACACACTTGTGAGAGCGGGTGGGTTTTATTTCTAACTTCTGTCTCTAATTTGACAGAGGACAAACAAAGAGTGTGCGAACAACGAGGCATGGTACAGAGAAACCAGAATACGTAACGAAAACACAAACTTAAAACAAGGAGATACTAAAGACAACGATGAAATGAGCTCATTAGAATAAACAAGACACCACTATGCTGTCACATCCAGCCTCACCCTCCTTCCCAATCTCGTGTCGTCTACCCTAGCCCCGCCCTGTTTTCTCGTTTCCCTTCTGTCTGTCACGCCCAGTCCTCAGCGGTTGCACCTGTGTCTTGTTTCTCCTTCCTGATGAAAGTAAAAGACAATATGTATTGAAACACACAAACACAACTGGGAGTAACACGAGGGTGGATAGGAATACGGAGTAAATGGCTAGAACACAGGGGAGCGAAGCTATCACACCAGCGTAACACGATGATCTACACATAACTTGAATGACATAAACTACGACAAACAATAAACCATGGATGAAACATAAAATCATGCAACAATGATTACTGCAGTGGCACAATCATTACCATTACCAAACGAACATTACCAAATGAACATTACCATATGAATATTTTCCTAACATTTTGATGACACTAAAACTCTGAATATAACCCAAAGAACCTTGAACCAGGAGATCTAACATTCAAACATTGACCCACAAGAACCAACTCAAAATGAAGACACTAAATGCACACACAGAGTAATCAAACTAAACAAGGAACAGCAGACCATACTTACAAGGGGCAGGGTTAAAGAGGCGTGAATAAAACAGAAGCAAAAACAAAACGTGGGCAACACAAGGGGCAGAGCCAAACATGACATTGGTTGATCCATGTTATTATATGCATTTAAATCTTTTTCTTTTGTTTTGAAGTATAAAATTAAGGCATTCAGCATTGTGCCAGCCACAATCTAACACTCTTCTCAAGAATACTTTTTTTCTTCATACACTGTGCACAACCCATACTAAATAAACATGCTTCACTTTCTTGGAGCTGTGATTTTGGTGGATGCTGTCCTCTTCACCCATTCCACAAAGCTTGAGCATGAAGTGTTCAATGGACTGTGGAATAACTAGATGATTCAGAGGGAGACAGAAAACACCAAAGGACAAGATGGAATTGTGCTTAGAATCTAGATTCTTCAGGCCTACTTTGTTGCGGTCAAGCCCCATGCATTCAGAGACAGATTGCAGTGACATCCTGAATCAGCCATGCTTACAAATATCTACATCATGATAACCTGCCTGATGAACACTTAGGAAGCAAAAACTGGAAACATTGGTGCAGGCAGTAGTCATCTCAGCACTTCTGATCTATGCTAGGTCTGGGTTTTTAAGTCCAATTCCAATGTCTATTGCTCAAAGCATTATACAATGCAACAAATAAAATTAAATTTAAGTTGAGGCAACAGTGTTATTTCTGTGCATGTATTTTTTTTTATGTTTTATGCATTCATTATTTGACAGGAGAGTGGTAAAGGTTTCACTTCTGATGATGCATAACTCTTCTGAGCATCAGACATCAGAAAAGCACAATTGCAATATACAAAAAAGGGTGTGAGTCTATAGAAAGTGAACAAATTTGTGTGGAGAAATGAAAAGGGGAAAAAAAAGACTAACCTTCACAAAGCCCAATGAATGCAACTGTTTCTGGGGATACTGTGTGTCATGGCTAACCATACACTTCTGTGAGATGCTACCTTGTTTTTATTGATGTCCTGATTGATTAAATAATTACAGAACCTAGTAGTCCAATGGGCTGTGCACATTTGAGAAGTTCTTGATAATTGAGTGCTGTTTGTGCCCTGGAGAAGGTCTCGGGAACTATAACTTTACCACACAGCAGCAAGCAGGTTAGGCTCACCACATGCTTGTGTTGTTCAGTTGCAGCCACCTAGGAAACATAAGTGATGGTTGCTCTGAATGTTTAAGTAAGCTAGATTATAGAAATTGAACACCTACTTAAGTACATTCAGATATTCTGACTGGGTACTACTGCCATCCGAACCAATCAAAAGTCTTGTCTTGCTTAACCTTCACCACTGAACCTGGAGTGTTCCCTAGGATACAGTGAACAAGTAACAAGTTACCGTCCAATGTAGGTGAAATATATGCTTCTTTGCTGCCTATTATACACTAGTGCTTTAGAAGAGCTAGTGGTTTGAGGAGCAGCACTAATGCCTATGTTGACTGTGCAGCTCCACACCACAGAAGCCCTGCAGGCAACAGGCTTGTGGCACATTTATCCACGTACATGAACTCTGTTTGCGTTTACACTGGGAAAGCGGATCTCTGAAAATGCTCAAGAATATGGGAGAGGAAAAACACAGCCAGCTGGGATTTACCAGTTATATTGGTATGATGTTAACTTCTGTGTAGTTGTTCTTTGTTTTGTGGTTTGTTTTACCTGTGAATAAAACAGTGGTGCCAGAAAGGGTCCATTCAAGCTGCAGACGCACAGAGGCTGGAGAAGACAGAGAACTCTGACTAGCATGATACAAGCATGAATGTTGAGAGAGTGCATTTCATAATCACCTCTTATAAGAAGCAATAATAAGCTTGACTAATTCCTGCCTAGGGAATTTTTCCTTGCCACTGGTCACCCCTGGCTTGCTCATTAGGGATTTGGACCCATGTGATTGTAAAACTGCTTTGTGTTGTAAAAAGCACTATATAAATAAATTTGACTTTGATACCAGAGACATATTTTCTACATTTTCTACATACAGTTTCTTGCTGTGTTCTTGTATGTTTCATTTGTTTTATCCTTGGAACCCTACTCACTGGATTTGAACCATTGTTGATGGAAAAAATTGGAAATGTACACTTAGTCTACAGAGACCATCTGTTAACATGGAAAATGTGTGTTCTCCCCCAAACTTTTGATTAAGCCTGACCACATCTCTGCTCTTGCCTGGATACTTTTGGATGTCAGATCTTTCAACCTAGAAGTGACATTGACAAACTTTGAGCAACACTGCTATGTCTGATGCATTCACACCATTGTAATATTTATTACTTGCCATGTTGGTGTCACCTCTGTGTTGTGAATAATATCTGCTTTTATTCCTGTCAGCAGTTACTAACCACAGATCAATAGTGTAGCATGGAACTGACCAATTTTCCATGCCAATGGAAGGGTTAAAGCTTATAATTGTACAACTAAATGTGTTTGCAAGGTAGCATTTTCTAACAAAGTAGCCAGTGAGCCAGTCAGTGCAAGGTAGCAGTTTCTAATTAGGTGTTGTCTTGATTTATTGGCAGGTTTAAATCATTCAGGCCTAAAGTGCCGAGCCTTATTTCTGTCAAAATTGAACAGATGTATTTAATTCTGAATAAAATGCTACTGTCCTCTTCTCAGTCACTACAGATCTTCCTCTAGATGTGAGTCTGATCGTCTTAATGTATGTTGTTATCTTTCAAATCAAACAGCAGAATGCCAAAAAAACCTGTTGAGTTTTGGAGGAAAACAGTTGCTCGATCGTGTCTGCTCTGCTCTGTCTTCACTGTTTTCTTGTTTTGCAGTGTGGGTAGGTGTCTGAGAATATTGTAATGGGTGCTAAACTCATGACACTGTTTTGCACTGCTGGTGAGAGATGGGCAGATGTCATTTCACACAAAAAGCTGGCACAATGATGGGAAGAGACGTCACGGCCTAGGAATGTCTTTACCCTTCAATTAGAGGAACATCCTGATATAACAAAGGAGAAAACAGTGAGACAAACAAACCATTTATTTAATGATCCTAATCCTAATTCAAGAGACTATCCAAAGCTTTAAGTGTTATTTTTATTATTCAGGTGTCTTATCACAATAGGATAACATTGCTGTAGCCAGTCACGCAATAATTTTATGGGCACAGTTTCTATTCTCTCACAAATCTCTAGGAAGGATCATAGACAAAAAAGATTTTGTTCTTCAGCTGTATCGTATTGTGACTGTGTAAAAATGAATGATTTTAGTACTCGATGGTTGATCAGCATTGACTGCTCAGTGGTTTGCCACCCACTAGCCAAAATGTTTCTACTAGTCAGAATGCTATTACCATGAAACAGGGGAGTTTCGGTTCAGTTCAGACCACTCAAACTATTATCACAAAGTAGGATACAAGTTGAGTGGCACTGGATGCACACAAGTAAAATGCATTTGGTAAGAGTTTGAAAATGAGACTGAAGTCATGGCCAAGCAATTCAAAGAGTGTCATCTCAATCTGTTGTCTGGTCATTGTGGGTTATGATGTATGAATGCTTGACTTGGTAACAGACTTGGAAGTACTGGCATGCACTGTAGAACTGCGCAAGTTGACTTGATTGGTATAGTGTTGCAAACTAGAGGTACTTCGCAGTATCACCAACAGTTTCTGCTGGTGGCCATTCTGAAGACAGATTTATACATGTAAGTTTATGACTGGAATTGTATAAAATGATGCCCATTTTGCCAAAGAGAAGGTGTATGCAGTGACTCCAACATTACATAGAATAATAGAACTTGGTTGAATGTAAAAAAGACTTATTTGAGTTTTTTTGCTGTGAGTGAAGTTTGAGTGTGAGTTTCAGTAAGACTTCTTGCTTTAGATTAAACCACAATTAACCTGTCCTGACAGGTTAGATTCACAGGGCAAACTGCTAATCTGATAAAATTGCTCTGGTTTGAATAAGATCAGAGTGTGAATTTATAGTAGCTTGTCAATCCATGAGCCCAGCCTCATAATACACCTGTAATTTAAGAGATCCCTATTCACACCTTTCAAGTTCAGTTTTAATGTTTTAACTAACCAAACTCTTAAGTCTTAAAGTAAAATTCAGGAGTTTTTTCTGTTGTTCCTCTCTTACCCAGTGCGTGTTATTGCAAGTCTCCCACTCTGTCCATTTTAAGCATAATGCATATTGTCATATTTCTCAAAGTTGAAGGAATCTTTGTTGAATATAAATAGAGGTCTGGCGTATTCCTCTTCAGTAACGTATCATTCAGTTCTCCAAAGCTGAGAGAAGGAAGAAAGTCGGACAGGCTTTAATCATTGAGCTACTGGATAGGCAGACTGAGAGAGTTCAGAGTGGACAGTATGCCTGTAAGCAATACGAGAAGAAGGCATGTTAGTGAGGGCAAATGTATCTTGGGCTATAATTTCTAACCTGTTTCTCTAGCAGAAAGATTGTATGTAGTAGCACAAAAAGCTCAAAAATATCAATGCATGAGTGTCTCCCATTATAAACGTATCTTCTTAAAGAAAACTTTTTTTTACATTTATTTTAAAGATGGAGATAAGAACAGTCAAATTATGTGCTTGAAAATTGGACAATGAAGTTTTCAAATGAAAGGGTGTCTATTGAAGTTTAATGACTTTTAAAAAGGTCATGGCATCCATGAGGTCTAAACTAGGTATACAAGTAGGCAAAACACACTCTCAGTTCCCTAGGAACATTATTGTGGGCATCAGGAATGTGAAAGCCGTATTATTTTTATGTAGATCTGCTGTCTCATTTGGCCTCGTGCTGAGTGCATCATTTGTTGATGTCATCTTGAATTACCATCATATCACAGAATGTGACAATTTTCTGAAATTAGTCATGCTTCTTCATACTGAGTGACATTACCAAGTATTTTTCATCTGCAGTTATTTGCCTTCCATACAAAATAGGTGAGCCAGCTTCAGTAACCGAGGATCAGAACACCAAGACCCTCGCCCGGTCCACAGTGCACCAGACCCCTAGTACTACCCCTCCCACAAGTGGTGGGACAATGGGAAAGTGGACCTATGTGTCTCCTTTGGGCTGTGCCTGGCCGGGCCCCATGGATAAAGACCTGGCCACCAGTTGCTCATCAAGGAGCCGCCTCCCCCAGGCCTGTTTCCAAGGAGTAGAACTGTTGCTGCTCCTCCATGAAGAGAGGAGTCAGTTGAGGTGGTTCGGGCATCTGGGCCGGATGCCCCTTGGGTGCCTCCCTAGTTTGGTGTTCCAGGAATGTCCAATTGGTCGGAGGCCCCAGGGAAGACCCATGACATGCTGAAGAGATTATATCTCTTGGCGGTCCTGGGAATGCCTTGGTATCTCCCCAGACCAGGGAGCGGGAAACCTGGGCCTCTTTGCTTAGGTTACTAACCCCGCAACCCGGAATGGGATAAGTGGATATAAATAGATGAATGAATGGAAGGTTGTTTGTTGTTTTTTACAGTGAGGCTCCCAGCAGTCTTTCATGATGCTGTGTTTCGCTTCCATTTAAAAGCTCTAGCAGTTGCGATCTCTCATTCAGTCTCTCGGAAACTGGAGATGTTTCCTGGTCTTGTTCAAGTTGTTCAAGCAATGAACAGACATAAATGTATCTGTCTTCTGTTTTGTCCACTCCAGAGTCCTAATTTTGGAGGCATTAGCTATCGTTACCTGTTATAGCTGCTACCACCCATAATTTTACCAAGCATTAATCTGTTTTTGTTCATATTGAGCTGTGCTTTGGAATGAGTCTTTGGCCTGAGGGTCTGTGTGTGGCCTGGTCCGGAACCATCAAATGATCTGTGTTGTGAATGGAGCAACACAAACCCTCTTATCTGCGGCAGCCTTTGAAGAAGCTTTGCCTTTGAATTTGTGGCAACCTGTGTGCTGACCTTCCTCTGTTGCACTCCACCTACCTCAGTCTTTGCAGTAATACTCTCAGCAGAGTCACAACAGTTGCTCACTTGAGGTGGGAATTCAAACCATGCTTTCCTCAAGCCTCCTGTGCCAAACGCTTTCCCAAATGATAATGTTAAATAGCTAATACACACACTAAGGGTGTTCTACTTTTAATGATATTATATTTTCTATATAGTTTTAATTACACTCTCCTTTAAACCCTCTACCTGCTGATTTAGGTTTTCAAAAGCCTGACTGATTGCCAGTAACATTGGGAAACTGAATTTAAATGTTGAAACTAAAATAGTTGGACCTTATGGCTTTTATTACACTTCAAATATGTACAAACGTCTAAAATGTAGAATGTGAATTTTGTCTGTGTTTGGCATCAGGAGCATCCTTGTTCAATATAATATAACATTGTGGAACAAAGAAATAAACAAAAATCTAAATATATAAATTGATTTCAGGACATTCTGAAAACACATTTGTAATGAGTATGCAAACATTTATTATGATTTTATTTTATTATTATTTTATTTTTTGCAGAAGCAAAATTGATGAATCAACACATGCCCCTTCCTTTTGGGCATGTGTTGACGTTGTCCACGTGCTTTGTCTGCGTCAGTGGTTCTCTGTGGTTATGGTTATGTCAAGTGATAATCTGTCTCACCTGTGAATCGTCTCGTAATCACTTGGGGCTAATGTGGTTTGTCTATTTAATGTGCGTTCGTGCAGTGTCCTTTGCTCGTCGTTGTCTAGTCTGCTTGTCGCGTTGTATGTTTGAGTGTTTATCGTGCGCTATTGTGCAATTGTGTGAGAATAAAAGTGATGTCTGTCGCAACAAGGACTCTGTGTCTCGTCCGTCTGCCGCCGCCCAGCGTCACAGAACGACGAGCCATCCTGAGACACCAAGATCATGCCTGGCTACGCCACCCGGCAGAAGAAGGCAAATCGCCCAAGCAAGCGACATCACCACGCTTCGTCCTCCCCCTCGCGCCGCTGCTCTATGCCGACTCTGGCACAGATGAAGCGGGACCCCGAGTGCGCACATCTGTTGCGTGCGGCTCGGGAGACTACTATACTGGAGTTGGCGGAGGAGTACCGCAAGACAGCGTATATGGAGGGAGCGACACCTTGCTCCTTCTCGCGCCACCTCGCCTCTGAAGGTAGGCGCAATCACGTCCACCCCGGAGGTGGAATTCAGGGAGGAAGATTCTGAGGGGGAGGAGCAGGAAGAAGAGGAGGACTATTCCCCTTCGGTAGGCGAAGCCTCCACCATTAACTACGGTGGCGAGGAGGAGGAAGCCTACCCCCCCTCGGATTACAACGCCTCCACCGTTGACTACGGTGGCGAGGAGGATGAAGCCTACCCCTCCTCGGATTACGACGCCTCCACCGTTGACTACGGGGGCGAGGAGGAGGAAGCCTATCCCCCCTCGGTATGCGACGCCTCCACCGACGACCACGGTGGCGAGGAGGGGGAGGTCTTTCTCCCATCGGTGAGCTACGCGGTCCCCGACGACTACGGCGAAGACAAGGAGGAGGAGTCAGAGCAAGAGGACTACCTCCCTCCGCCCGTAGGTCCCTCTCCCACCGTAGAGGAAGACTGGGAGGAGCAGGAAGGCTCCTATTCGGAGGGAGAGGAGGAGAGCCCGCTCCCCTCGGAGAGAACAGCCGGGACTAGGAAAGGGGGTTCGGTGAGGTGTCCATCCTCCGACCGCTCCAGCGAAAGTGCAATGGACTGCTCCCGGGGTGGCAACCCGGAGCAGTCCATGGAGTGGAGCCAGGGGACAGAGGAGGAGATGGACACAGAGGAGGAGCTCCCTTGCGGCCCACAAGGTGCTTATGACAGCCGCGCTGCACCTGGCGTGTACGACAGCCGCGCTGCACCTGGCGCGTACGACAGCCGCGCTGCACCTGGCGCGTACGACAGCCGCGCTGCACCTGGCGCGTACGACAGCCGCGCTGCACCTGGCGCGTATGACAGCCACGCTGCACCTGGCACGTCCGACAGCCGCGCTGCACCTGGCACGTCCGCCAGTCGTGCTGCACCCAGCGGAGGGTCAGCAGCGACGGCTGGAGGAGGAACGACCCCTGCAGCGCCTGCAGCTCCCGGTCTCTCTCCCCTCCTTGCTCTCCTCCTGGCGCGTAGCTGGGCTCTGTTTCATGTTTGTGTGTACCAGTGTTTGTTAGTCTCCCCATTTGTGTGCCTAACCCATTTTTCCCTCTCGTGCCACTGTGTGTAAGCGTGCCTGTGTGTGTGTTTGTGAATGTTCCGTTTAATGTGTCTCCCGTCTTTTCCCCCATCTTCCCAGGGAGGGTGTTCTAGGCAGTCCGTGGCGGACGCTTCACCAAGGGCGGTCACCTCCCAGACGCAGGACTGAGCGCGTCGGATCCACCCATCGTCGTGGGTTCGGGGCACTCGGTCCTGTTGGCACCCCGGGACGGGTAGTGCCCTTGGAGGGGGCGTCTGTCACGTTGAGGACCCCGGCCCCTCCCTTTTGGGGGTGTGTTGACGTTGTCCACGTGCTTTGTCTGCGTCAGTGGTTCTCTGTGGTTATGGTTATGTCAAGTGATAATCTGTCTCACCTGTGAATCGTCTCGTAATCACTTGGGGCTAATGTGGTTTGTCTATTTAATGTGCGTTCGTGCAGTGTCCTTTGCTCGTCGTTGTCTAGTCTGCTTGTTGCGTTGTATGTTTGAGTGTTTATCGTGCGCTATTGTGCAATTGTGTGAGAATAAAAGTGACGTCTGTCGCAACAAGGACTCTGTGTCTCGTCCGTCTGCCGCCGCCCAGCGTCACAGAACGACGAGCCATCCTGAGACACCAAGACCATGCCTGGCTACGCCACCCGGCAGAAGAAGGCAAATCGCCCAAGCAAGCAACATCACCACGCTTCGTCCTCCCCCTCGCGCCGCTGCTCTATGCCGACTCTGGCACAGATGAAGCGGGACCCCGAGTGCGCACATCTGTTGCATGCGGCTCAGGAGACTACTATACCGGAGTTGGTGGAGGAGTACCGCAAGACAGCGTATATGGAGGGAGCGACACCTTGCTCCTTCTCGCGCCACCTCGCCTCTGAAGGTAGGCGCAATCACGTCCACCCCGGAGGTGGAATTCAGGGAGGAAGATTCTGAGGGGGAGGAGCAGGAAGAAGAGGAGGACTATTCCCCTTCGGTAGGCGAAGCCTCCACCATTAACTACGGTGGCGAGGAGGAGGAAGCCTACCCCTCCTCGGATTACGACGCCTCCACCGTTGACTACGGGGGCGAGGAGGAGGAAGCCTATCCCCCCTCGGTATGCGACGCCTCCACCGACGACCACGGTGGCGAGGAGGGGGAGGTCTTTCTCCCATCGGTGAGCTACGCGGTCCCCGACGACTACGGCGAAGACAAGGAGGAGGAGTCAGAGCAAGAGGACTACCTCCCTCCGCCCGTAGGTCCCTCTCCCACCGTAGAGGAAGACTGGGAGGAGCAGGAAGGCTCCTATTCGGAGGGAGAGGAGGAGAGCCCGCTCCCCTCGGAGAGAACAGCCGGGACTAGGAAAGGGGGTTCGGTGAGGTGTCCATCCTCCGACCGCTCCAGCGAAAGTGCAATGGACTGCTCCCGGGGTGGCAACCCGGAGCAGTCCATGGAGTGGAGCCAGGGGACAGAGGAGGAGATGGACACAGAGGAGGAGCTCCCTTGCGGCCCACAAGGTGCTTATGACAGCCGCGCTGCACCTGGCGCGTACGACAGCCGCGCTGCACCTGGCGCGTACGACAGCCGCGCTGCACCTGGCGCGTACGACAGCCGTGCTGCACCTGGCGCGTCCGACAGCCGCGCTGCACCTGGCACGTCCGCCAGTCGTGCTGCACCCAGCGGAGGGTCAGCAGCGACGGCTGGAGGAGGAACGACCCCTGCAGCGCCTGCAGCTCCCGGTCTCTCTCCCCTCCTTGCTCTCCTCCTGGCGCGTAGCTGGGCCCGTTTCATGTTTGTGTGTACCAGTGTTTGTTAGTCTCCCCATTTGTGTGCCTAACCCATTTTTCCCTCTCGTGCCACTGTGTGTAAGCGTGCCTGTGTGTGTGTTTGTGAATGTTCCGTTTAATGTGTCTCCCGTCTTTTCCCCCATCTTCCCAGGGAGGGTGTTCTAGGCAGTCCGTGGCGGACGCTTCACCAAGGGCGGTCACCTCCCAGACGCAGGACTGAGCGTGTCGGATCCACCCATCGTCGTGGGTTCGGGGCACTCGGTCCTGTTGGCACCCCGGGACGGGTAGTGCCCTTGGAGGGGGCGTCTGTCACGTTGAGGACCCCGGCCCCTCCCTTTTGGGCGTGTGTTGACGTTGTCCACGTGCTTTGTCTGCGTCAGTGGTTCTCTGTGGTTATGGTTATGTCAAGTGATAATCTGTCTCACCTGTGAATCGTCTCGTAATCACTTGGGGCTAATGTGGTTTGTCTATTTAATGTGCGTTCGCGCAGTGTCCTGTGCTCGTCGTTGTCTAAAGTCTATACGTCGTGTTGTATGTTTGAGTGTTTATCGTGCGCTATTGTGCAATCAAGTGTGAGAATAAAAGTGACGTCTGTCACAACAAGGACTCTGTGTCTCGTCCGTCTGCCGCCGCCCAGCGTCACACTTATGTACAAACTGAATTTCACTTTAGTCTTAGTTATAAAGAGACTAAAGATTTTAAGCTGCAGCTTGAGGATGATAAATGTCATAACAAATTGTTAGTTTGGAAGGAAAAGTTCCTGGGACTGCTGTGTGTGGCATCATGGGCATGGCTTAGGGTTATCTGTGAGGCGGAGCGATGCCCCAGTAGAACCACTGGGTAATTAAGATCGGTTGCACCTGTGAGTGGACACCAGCAGCCTTTTTGCTAACTCTCCTGTCAGTGAAAGAGTCAGTGCACACCGAGCCCTGCCGATGAAAAGCTCCTGAGTTGGAAAAAATATGTAGAAAGGTGAGCTTGAATTTCAAACCAGTGTGGGAGCATTTCCTCATTTACGTTTTTATTGTTGTTCAGTATATCCTGTAATAAATTGAACTCTGTGTGCTACTCTTGTTTCCTGCATCCTCCTTCCTCACTGTTCTACTGGAACATTTTGACAGAAAAAGCCAAAAATAAAAAATAAATACATATATTGAATTCATGAACAGTTTTAAAAATGAGCTGGACACTGTTTCTCTTTGTATAATGTTAATTTTTGACCAGTTCTCCAAACGTTACTCACCTGATGACATCTAGCTACACCACTGGCTGTAAATGTGAAGTATTACAGTGCCACTCCAGGTTTAAAAGTACAGTTATTTTGTAACTGGTTCCTATTCAATTGTCAGGGTATCACACTGGCTTACCCTACCTTATGTTTAACCAGTTAACATGTGAATTCAATTCTGCTCAGTACCACATAGAAAGCAAGAAGAAATTGGTGCACTAGTCAGTGTACTATACTTACCAGTATGCTGTAAATATAACACAGTACTGATGTACACACCTGCCATGCATCAAAGTATTGCATGTTCTACTGGTATATTCTATAGTAGGCCTAACGGCGATTTTAGATACAGACACTAACAGGTGATTTTACTAAGTACTACTATTACTGCTGATACTGCCACTATTGCTGAATCTGCTGCTATTACTACTAATGCTAATATTACTAATATCGATAATTTATTTATATAGTGCCTTTCTCTTGATTACTATATAATGCTGTACAGATTTCAATTAACATTTGCATATTGTGGTACTAAACTGCCTTTGAATTTGAAGAGGTCATACTGCACCTGCCAAAACATCGTATAATTTTCTTTTTCTTTTCCATTTAGTTTCACATGTATCATACATTATCTTCCTATCTTTAAGGAGATAAGCACATTACAGAGGTTAAGCTGCATTGCTCCACATTTGAGCAAACATCATTGGATCCTGCAGCTCTTGATATATATATATATATATATATATATATATATATATATATATATATATATATATATATGAAGCAGAAATCATCTGTAGCTTTCATCTGTCATCTGTAGCCATATCGATCCACTGCTTATGAACACGCACAGCTGGTTTGAAGTTGCTTTAGGGTAAGCATCTAAAACGAGCTCTTAATGGACCACAGTTCATAGGAACCTACGTGAATGTCACTCGTGTAATTGCATTAGCATGCTAATGGATGCTTGTCTCAGTGACACTGCAAGGGAGCTGTGAGCACATGCTGTCGTGCTGATGATGAGCCATAGGAGTCTAGACTATTAGGAAGCAAACAAACCCGTATTAAACACATAACTAAGGAACAGGATATTCCCCCTTATGCAAATTTTGCTGTTGCTGATTTTGAAACCCAGTCCCACCTCCAGGCAAGCCCATTCTACTGTAACATGACTTCAAATAAACCACTGATATACAGTGTCATTAGAATGCAGTGCACATCACAATACAAAGTCAGTGGCTGACAGTATAAATACGTTCAACCCACATAAGAACAAAGCCGAAAGGGGAGCAAAACGCTTGCCATTCCCCTTTGGTTAACCAGCTGAACCCTTTCACACATTATAGCCTGACCTGATTAACCCTCCCCAGATCTGTCTGTTTGAAAGATGCCTTTCCACTCTGATTCTGGTAGAGGGCATACTGAAGGGCTCACTGAACTGTGGGGCTGGGAGCTGACAGGTGAAAAGCTCTGTGGATGTTGGTGTTTGATAATGCCAGACCTGCTTTGTGTTATGTATTGGGGATTTTTGTAGTCAGTATGAGAAGATATCAATATCTTTGCCCCCCCTCCTCTGTCTGTCTCATGCATGACAGTCATACTCAGAGAGAAGAGAGCTCCTCTGCTCTGGATCCCATTTCAGCTGACGGGGGGAGAGATGCATACACACACTGCTCTCACGATTGGATTTACTCAACATTATTTACACTCACTGGATCACTGTTTCTGCCCAGTCTTGGATTTGAAGGTTTTGAAGTTTGAGTCCAGGCTCCCCATGTCACTGTTCCCCACCCTGCTCAACAGCTTTTGATGAAGATTGATTGTTGACAATTGTGTTGTGTTGTCTTGGATGTGTATGTATGTCATTTACAAGGGATAGAAGAGAGTTGTAAATACAGCACTTCTAACCATTTGTGTGTGTGTGTGTGTGGGTCTTTGGCAGGATATATGAGAGAGTGATAGACCCTCCTCAGATGGATTTGACAGCAGGCAGTGGAATATGGCTTGGCCAGCATAGCCACAGACATGGCCTCTTCAAGGTAATACTCAACTCTCACTCACCTGCATGTAGAGGCAACTCACTGATAATGTCCATAGTAAGCAGTAAGCAAGTGGCATAATGTTTTCTTGCCTCTATTTTGTCTCTGTACTTCAAAGAAGCTGCTTCATGTGGGGCTCTTCAAGAACATTCACACTAATTTGCCATTCACCTTGTTCTACTAAAACTGGATTTAGGTTCCAAACAAGAGTGTATCAAGGTACAAAATTTAAAGAACAAATTCATTAACTATGGGTCACTGAAAAGCTCTTATCAAAACACTGCTCTGCTAAAAAATAGGATTAAAACCTGGATAAACACTTAGCACTAATGCATTTTATTTATTTTTACAGCAACTAAACCAAGAATCATGATGCCATTTAACATGACTTCTTGAAGGTCAAAAAAAAAAAAAACCCCAACAGAATAATAAAGTTTTATTCAGGAATATGTGCTAACCCAGTGGTTCCCAAACTTTTTCTTCCGTGCCCCTCTTTAGTAATCAAATCAAATCAAATATATTTATATAACGCTTTTCACAACACATGTTGTCACAAAGCACAAAGCGCTTTACAGGATTTAAAAGGTTAACAATACAAAAGGTCCAAATCCCTAATGAGCAAGCCAAAGGCGACAGTGGCAAGGAAAAACTCCCTAGATGGTGGGGAATAGGAAGAAACCTTGGGAGGACCAAGACTCAAAAGGGAACCCATCCTCCATTGGGCGGCCCGTTAACACACAAATTATACAAAAACAAATTATACAGACTAATACACAAGTTACAAATAAATCACACAATCAGGCTAAGTATAAGGTAACTACAATGAAAGTTCTGGGTGTTGATATTGTCAATGTAAATGTCTTATGATGAACGCCAGGTTTTCATTCTGTGTCGGAGCGATGATACTGGAATTGTAGGCTCCGACTGCAGTGTTACTCCCCAAGTGAACCTCGGAGAAGAAAGATATGTGATGTGGTAAATATGTAACAGATTATTCAAAGGCCAAACTAAACAGATAAGTCTTTAGTTGAGTTTTAAACATTGAGACTGTGAGTCCCGAATAGAGGCAGGAAGATTATTCCACAGATGTGGAGCTTTAAAAGAAAAGGCTCTTCCACCTGCTGTGATCTTTTTTGATCCTAGGAACAGTTAATAAGCCTGCATCCTGTGAACGAAGTAAAGGTGCTGGATTGTAATGATCAATAAGTTCACTAAGATACTCTGGAGCTAAGCCATGCAGTGTTTTATATGTTAATAAAAGTATGAGATGAGTAGATGAGAATATTTTTGCCCCCCCCATATTAACACATGTGCACGTGTGTTTACTTCCAAGCTCCACGCCCCCCCTGCAATAGCTCCACACACCACCTTGGGGGCACAACCCCCCACTTTGGGAACCACTGTGCTAACCAATAAAATCCAGCATTTCAGGAGATTTAACTTTTCTCTAACAATCACTGCTTGGTTCTGTGTCTGTATGAGTCATGGGAAGCTGATCTGTTTGAAAATCTGTTTGAAAATGCACCATTTGGTGACCCTTTACCTGGGAATTTAAAGGAAACTGATCCTGATCTTGTTGCTAGATCTTGCACTTCAAACTAAAGCTTTGGGATGGATACCTTCTCCTTCTTTTGTCATATTTTTAGTACTTGGTTATTTTGCATCCTCAGTGCTAGCTTGCTAAATATATACATGATTTTGATTCCTCTGAAATTCCAAACAGGAAACAAGTAGATACACCTTGTACCTTACAGTTTTCGTTGTGATTCTTACAAAAACAAGTACTTCATTTTTAGTATGTAATATAAAAAGATACAAAATATAGAATAATAAAGTTTGTCAGATCCATTAGGACCAATCAGAAAGTTTTCAGTATTTCTCCTTAACATTCATCTGATTTATGAAAGAAGAAAAAGCTTTGTTATATAAATACTTTTCTGTGTCTGATGACTGCTGTCACAGAAGTGTATAAATTGGCCAACTTCTGCAAGCCTTTTGCCTGTTGAGCTGCTGGGTTACTCTGTGCAGAGAGCCTGGGGTGATCAGAGTCTGCTCCAGCTCTTTAGATGAGTGAGACAGGCTGGGAATGTCCTGTCTTGGGAGTGACACTAACTGTGCTAATTAATCAGCTGCACTGTGACTCGCACAAGGTTGTACCGGACTGGTTAATAATAGACTGTATTGCCTTTTCTTTCAGAAGTTGTGTAATAATGGTTCTGGAATTGATTAAATGTTTCTCAAAAGGAAAAAAAAAACACTCATGAAGGAAGTTAAATCGTTAATGGTATGTGGCACTATTGTCAGTGGTCTAACTAGCTATCTGGTGACATTAGACTGAAAATTCGGAATTCTCAGAACCTGAGTTTAACAGCTGTAACCCTAGTTACAGTGGTGTAGTGGCCTAGAATTGACAGCAGAAAAGGTTAAAAAGAGAGCAGGCATTTGTGAGCAGGCTAGTCATGTAACACCATGAGAACACACTATGTAACCTTGGAGAATTCAAGTGTGATTTAAAGAGATCACATCTAGTATGGTCTCACAGAACCAGATTTGTAGGGATTCTCCCAAGCAAAGTCATATTCAGAGCTATGCACTGTCAAAGTAATACAGACCAATTAAATTCCTCTTGCTCCTTATGATTTCTGCAAATTTTTTGAGATTGTGGTTTTCTGGTTGCTATGAAACAGCTATTGTGCCAGTGCCTGTCCTGCAGCAACACTCTCCAGCCACTTTATTAGTGATATTCTATTAGGTGCATCTGTCTCATAGGCACATTTCATAGATGCAGACAACAGCTCATCAGGTGGCCATTCAGTTTGTCAGTCACCCTGTGCCCTAATCATCGTTATTTAGTCTCTCACAACAGCACCACTGGATTCCAGATATTTGGGTAACAAACCATTCTCAACATAGCAGTAGTACCGATATTGCTGTGGGTATTGGACCAATATGAAGGTCTCGGGGACATCAGTGTTGTCATTGCTGTCTGCTGGATATTTTTGTGTGGAAGGCCACCTCAACCAAGCAGTGACAGTTCTGTGGTCAGAAACCAATCACTGATGAAGAAATGGAAGCATAAACCTAGCATAAACCATCCATAGTAAAGGATGGACTTCATGGTCATTTTACACTTACAAGATTTTACTAATAACTCTAATAAACTGGGTGTAGACTATATATTTTTGTATAGGGTGCCCTGTTCTGTTTCTATGACTTCAACTACCTCTTCTATGCCTGTAAGCCATAATGAGATTTCTGTCTGAGTACTGAGGTGAAAATGTAAGAGTACCAAATCCCTCACTTAATATGTGCTGGTGCTAATTCAAATAGAACAAGGCTTTACATAAACCACAAAAGGTTGCGTACTGCTAGAGAAAGCAGAGCACAAAATGCCACTACGTGCTGTAAAGTATTGAGCTCTAAATTAGCTGTGACAGAGTAGAATATAATCCTTAAGATTTAAATTTGATTCTGCTTAAATTCAGGTCAGACTGTACTCTCAGTGTTAGCTCGTGTTACTAGTACTGATGTGCATAAGCGTGTTAATCTCTCAAGTGCTGCTGTTTGAAATAAAGATTATAATGAATTGGTAGTGTGTTCATAAATACATAAATACATTTGCAAGTACATTGGGAGCCTGACACAATAAGAATGATCATCTTCGTGTGGATGATGTGCCAGTGTGTCATACTTTCTGGAGGTGGCATCAGCTGCCAAGCCTGTAAGAAATGAGGAGTTTTGGAGGCAAGAAGAAAGGGTGGCCGTACTTTAGCTGTGGTCTTGTCAGCTGTGGATCATGTCACTGTGCCAACCCCTGGTTATTCATCTCATCTTTTACTTTCTTCTTCTAAAATCTGCCTCCCCCATTCCCTGTGTTCTTCTTACCTTGATTTTCCAGGCCTGTCTCCCTTCACCTGCATTGTTCTGTTCATTCTATGTAAGGACAGCCTCTTCATTGCCTCTCATACATTTTTCATGCAGGGTGATTCTGTAGAGCACAGAATCTTTGGTTCACCTTCAACCATGGCATTAGATTGATGGCCTGAAGAATAGCCTGTTGTGGTTGTGAAGCTAAAGTGTGTAATGTCTGTCATAATGTGTAGTTCTGCAGTAATAAAATAACTCTGCAGGAAGCAGGACTTTATAATGGAAATCGTAAAGACAGGTGATCATGGCACAAATCAAAGGCATCTGTGCTTTATGCAGCTGCCAAATTAGAAAGCCACACTGTATCGCTGTTCAATGCAACTGGGTCCTATCTACTGGTTTTAAATTCTAGAGGTGTTATTCCTGTGACACATTGGACACATCATGACCATGCAGTAGCTCTAACCATATACTGGCTGCAGACAGTGTGCCCGGGGCTTACAGGCAGCTAGCTGAGGATCTCCCAAGAACACTGAATAAAACCCTCACCACCTCGTGTGTTTGATCACATTCCAGAGGCCTGAGAAATAACATATAATGGTGCTGCTAACATTTGAATTTCATTTCTAAATTGGATCTTGCTTGTTTATTAAGTGTTGTACCATTGCGGGTCTCTCATGCAGAAAAAATCCTCAAACTCCTCAACAAAGCATCACTCACATGCTTGTGTAGCATATGCTGCCTCACTGCCATAAAAGACTCAGAGAGGTGGTACAGCAGGGCTGCACGCGTGCGCACGCACACAGAGCAGCTTTTAGATCATAAATGATGTGCACACACAGGAAGCTCTTATCTCTACATCCCCTCTCAGTGCTGCATTGCTTTTTGTAACGCATGTATGATTCCATGAGATGCAACTTTACCTCACCTTTTGAGTCAGCATTTCACAGCACACTAAGGTTTAGTATCTGATCTTTGTAATATATTGATTTTCAGAGGTAGCTGATAAGCCTGCTGATACTATGGTGTGGGGAAGCAGTGTTTTGTCAAGTCAGCATGTAACAGTTTTCTTAAGTTTCTTCAATACTTCTGACTTTAATGCCCCTGAGTCACCTGACATGATGTAAGTCTATGATTTCATTCCCTCCTCCTGCATGATGTCTAAGTCTATGATGTCATTCCAGTAGGTGCTTCTACCGTGTTTTAGTTCCTACTTCCTGTCCTGTTTGGCTCATTCAGGATCTTCCTTTCTGCTGAGGTTCTTTCTGGACCTTCTGATGTGAGGCACGATCAGTCCCTCTTCACCTCCAACATTTTTATTGTGTAGTTTACAAAATCTCTCTGTAAATTAGCAGAGTTAACAGCAGGATACCATACACTACCAATCACATTTTACAGATAGACTGTCATAAGCTGTCAATCTCTGTTTCTCTTATGATGTGTTTATTTATAAACGCTGCTGTCTAGTGTTGCTCAGGGAAGATTGAGTTGCTTTATGAGCATCACTGCTCCTTCCTTATAATACCTTGAGAGTTTTTATATATTTGAAACAAGTCCAAATGCATGTAGTCATATAAGCAGTCCATATAAACAATATGATTTGATGAATATAAGGAAGTTCCCTTTATCGGAAGCCTATAGACAGATATCGGGTTATGACTGTTCTTGGTTTACTCATCCTATGAAAAAGTTTAGTTTTCTAACCTATTTATTATCTAAAGCTATTCAAACAGTCACCATATATTGAAGCTTATGTCACTTCCACTGCAGTATTCTTAAGTGCAGTTTATGCTTAAGGCCCAGAGTGCTGGTGATTTATGTAACAGTGCTGCATGAACCATCAGAGTTGAGCTGTCTGTGGTTGGTTAGATTTCAAAATCACAGAGAATCAGTAATAATAAAATTGGCACACCTGTAAAGTAAATTGCAGGGCAACAGATGCAAAAGGCAGGCGAATGACGGTACAGATGCACACGCAGATTCCTGGACTCACTTCATTAACCTCTTATAGCATCCAATATCATGCTTTGAGAAAATTAAAGGGGCCCAAGCAAGCCTAGCTCTATGCTCATCGCTCATCTTTTATGAAGCACATATTGCACTCCACAGGGTAATAAGCAATGTGACGAAGTGTCCAATACATTCCCTTCTGAGCTGTAATTGAGTCAGTCTATGCAGGAGAGCAGAGCCCACCAATGGGCAGTGTGCATCTGTACACTGCTGCCTGGGACAGCTCTCCTAAACAACAGAAAGAATGCCTACCCATGAGTACCACGGGGCCGGGAATATGACAGCAATAACATTTTGCTCTCAGTAGGAAACATGTTCCCCCCTCACAAGCAAGCAAGAACCAAATGTGCAAAGGCAGCCATTTGTTCACTAGGACCGATAAGCTCCCCCTGCACCAGTGTGTGCTCTTGCACCGGTGTGTGTGCTCTTGCACCGGTGTGTGTGCTCTTGCACCAGTGTGTGCTCCTCTCCTGGAGGTTTTAAGCGCTACCTCTCATTCAGCGTCTCAACAATGAGAGGTTATCCCTGGCCTCATGTTTAGCCTTGTGTGGTTTGTGAACAGTATCTTGAAAGGTGTGGTAATTGAAAGTGACTTGTTTTCTAACAAAAACAGCAGTTTTGTCAAAGAAAAAAGCTGTTCAGAGCACTACATTTATAGGACTTCTTGCTGTTGAAGCACTAGACTCCTTATAATGTCTCTCTCTCTCTCTCTCTCTCTCTCTCTCTCTCTCCCTCTCTCTCTCCAACCTCTTTTCAGGGTATCATGCAAGATGTCAAATTTGTTTTTGCTCCAAATGGATACATCTTGCAGTGTCCCAACCTCAATCGCAGTAAGTGAAATTCAGTTTTGTCAATTACAAGCTTGTATTTTCTTTCCTATGTGTAACCCACCCTTACCCCTCATGGCACTTTAATGGGAATTCACCCATTGCTACCACACCATAATTATGACTGTGAGTAGCTCAAGGCACACAAATCCATACTTGGGCACACAAATCCATTCTTGGATTCAAATAGGTTGAGTAGCATCAAATAAATGCATTTTTGATATATACATTGAAAAGCAGCATCATCTGTTGATGTTTTCACTGTAGCCACAAAGGGTGGAGACTAGGGGTGTCACGATTCTCTAAATCCTCAATTCGATTGTATTTCTGATTTTAGGGGCACAATTCGATTCTCGATTTACAGCAGAGAGGCCTATGCCAGTTTTAGATTAGTCTATGGTCAGTCATTGGTTTGAATAATCAAATTTACAATACCTTATTTCAAAAGGTGGGTTTGATATAAGTGATGCAAAGTGATACAAGTGAACTGTAATACACTACATTAGGCACTAATGGTCAAATTTAAATAATTTAAATAAGATAAATGTAACAATCTTGTTCTCAGTGGAAAACAACAAAAACAAACAAATAATAATAACAAAAATGAGAGGTCACAGAGGGTACCTGCTATCTAGTGGCATTTTTGGTAGCAGCAATGTGCACTATTAAAACAGCAAAGTGCAACATATAAATAATAAATACAGGAACAGTCATGTACAAAATAATAGAACAAATAGAGCCTTAAATTAAACTCTATCCTACAAAATTTCTTAAACAATTTCTTTAGTGTCTTCATACATGGAGGGCAACACTTTAGTTGTAAGATGCGACCTTTCATACTTTCGCGAGTGACGGTAGCGGTGGCAGTATAAAGAAACACCCCTCAAAAACAGGAGAAGGAACATTTACCTGACAAATTTTAATGTTGCATTGTGTTCCAGGTTTGAAAAGTGCTGGAATTTAGGCTAAAGTACTTGAAAATGCTTGAAATTGTAACTACTTCGTTTCACAACAAATAGCTGTCTGACTGAACAATTCCCTTGTATTACATTAACAAATATGAGCCTCTTGTAATTCCAGGACGAAACATTAGAGAAAGTAAAGACGTTAAGATTGGGTGTTTTGAAAATAAACAACTATTAAATAATTGATCAAAAAAAGCTAATTATTTAGAATCATTACGAGTATATGTATAAATATTTAACTTAATTAGGATTAACGTGCTGGGAATTATTGAAATGGACCTTGAAAGTGACGTACAAGTGCTTTAATTCCACCTTGTAAAGGTGTATGAGCCCAGCAAACATGACTTGGTTCATTACAAAATTCGAAAGATGCACGACCTCGCGAATCGCCAGCGCGTGAGGCCCTCGCGCATGAGGCCCTCGCGCATGGGCGGAGCCACCGCGATTACGTCATTTCGGCGCGCGGACCCTTGCGTCGTTCGCTACGTGTCAAGTATAAACCAGGCTTTACTTTACGTAATGTGGGTGCTTGCGTAGCTTAGAGGGAGGGATCATCGATCCTCTTTTTGACTTTGAAGCTCGAGATCGTGACATAATTTTGATCGATTTCGATTAAATATCGAAATTGTGACACCCCTAGTGGAGACCCATAATCAGTAAGTTGACCTAAGCTTACACACTAAGCTTTCACATATTTAGGTAATTGGAAGTGGAATCTAGTGCATCTATAGGATGTCTTATGGACTTTATAATCTAAATGTGTCTATGTCATCTAAATGTGTGCACTCTGAAAGCCTGGCACTACCAGTTTGCTGTAAATGAAGCAGGATGTGTTCTCTATGTGGTCATGTTTTCAACCAAGTGGAGTGACTACTTGTGCTGAGTGCTCCGGCCCTGGTCACTAATCACACCTCTCTATGTTGGCCTTTTTCTTTCCTGTTTTTCTCACTCTGTATTACTGCATTTGCTCTGTTGAGCTTGCCCAACATGCAGTGACTTCCTCAGCCTCGTACAAGGGATCATGGACCTGCAGGAGCTTTTGGCAAAGATGACATTAAAGGTAATCGCTCCCTCCCCCCCTCACTTTGTCTCTCTCTCTCTTTCTTCCTCTGCCTCTCTTCATGCCCACACAAACACACTTATCACCTTCACACTCCCAGACCCTCTCCAACAAGCCCATGCTGGTTTGTCAGTACTCAGCCACTCTTCTGTCATTAGGGAGGCACAGAGCGTGATCTGGAGATTGGGGCAGGTGCGCAGGGCTCCTCTCAGACTCCCTTTCCAGCCCTCTCTGCAGGGATCTTCTCACCTTGCAGACATTGCCGTTAAAAATGCATCAGCCCATGAAAACGTCCTCAAACGAAGAGCATTACCCAAGCGCCGCGCAAAAACCCATCTTCCATTTTAATGGGCTAGACCTCATTTGCTCAGGAGCAGAATATGCATGCTCTGGGGAGACAGGCACACATGTGATCACACATCCTGTACAGGTTTTTATGTACAGGACATGGCAGCATAGCGGATGAATAAATGTGCCCTGGTCCTGGCTGAGTGAGTAGCAATGTGCAGAGGCTGCTGCACTGTGCATGAGTTTGCAATGTTTAAGAAGCAGGAAGGGCAGCCTGGGACAGCAGAGCTCCCCAAGCCTTACTGCCTCTATCTTCATCTTACTGCCTCTATCTTCATCTTATTGCCTCTTACTGCCTCTTACTGCTTCATGCCACCTTCACAGTGGTGAGGCAGTGGCATGATTCATCTTCAGGAATAGTTTGTGTTTCATAACAGAGACTTGTACTAACTCACTATGATTTAAAGGTATTTTTATGCTGTGACTGCTAAAATGTTATTACTGTAGTATTATTAATATTATTATTAATAATAATAATAATAATAATAATATAAAGTTTTTTTTATATTGAACTTAAAAAAAGAAAATACATTACAGAATACACAATAAGATAAATACAGTGAAAAATAGAAGAAATAATATAAAGCTGAAATGCATTAATATATTATAAGACAAGGAATCATGGTGTTGATTTAAAATTCACACTAGCATTGTTTTAGTCCTCCATTTGACTGAACTGCAGATCTTGCAGAAAACTGACTTATTTAAAATGATTCTGGGCATTTTGAGGACGAATTGTGGTCCCTCAAGAGCATAATGGCTTGTCCACTGCAAATAAGTGTAGGTACTTTTAAGCTGCATGATGGGCATAAAGGATGGCAACGTTCTCCTTAAAAGCTATAACTGATTCAATGAAATCTGAGCAAATCCACAAAGAACACTTATAGTGGAGAAGAATGATGTGCCTGTCTGCCAAAGCGCTGTCCCCACACACATCCACACACATTATTTGTCTTATTTATGATGTGAGACAACCTTCAGGAGACTGATGGTGTACATTATGAGGATTTTATGGGAGATAATTGCAGATGCTAGCTGTGTTTGTTGGTGCTTGGTGGATGTCTATATTAATGTGAAGTTTAGCAAAATAAATGTATGGGTCCTTCAGTGAGTCTCATGCAAAGCCTCATGTTCAAGGTAGTCCAAGCAAGTCCTAAACTGACTTACAGCTTGGTTCCTCAAAAAATGGTCTTAGTTTGCCCATACCACCTCCCCCACCACATCACACACACACACACACACACACACACACACACACACACACACACACACACACACACTATAGGAGGAGTAAGAGTTTGAAACTGACCAATGTATCACTTAATGGCCAACACATTTGTGTTGTGATTGTTTAAGGTTTCAAATACTATTTCTAAATCAGTTATGTAATTGTCCATCATGACAGGCCTCATAACACCCCAGTCACAGATGAGGCATTGTGCTCTAGTAAACCAGATGTAATAAACTATTGTACTAAATGTAGGCGCTACACTCACTTTCTTAGGACTTAATCCCAGCTGTCTTAATCCCAGTTGCCTTAGGTCGGCAACATCAGTGAATGAAAAATCAGAGAGGTTTGACATTGCTCTCCTTCTATGTCCAAGATATCAATCTTTTGCCCCAAAGATTGGTATTCAGCAGCCATGCCTGTTTCTCTCGAGACCAGGGAAACAATATTATCTTGGGGAGTTCTATAACCTTGAGTTTTGTGGAGGTCAAGAGCACTGTCATGTTCATCGTAGAGGAAGTGTTCCTCTGTTAGACCTTCCCTGTGATCAATAAAAACACTTTCATGACATGGAGAGCTCTCATCTCGTGCTTTTAGGCTGCAGATGGTGCAGCAACATGAAAGAAGCAGCCAGTAATTTAATACATTTCTTTCCCATGAAGAAAGTGTGGAGGGCAGCACTGAACTAGCTCTCACGTGATTCAGTAGCTTAACATGAAGACGCCAAAAATTCCAGTAGGCAGTTGTATACCTTCCATGTTTAATTCCCCTATTTCGAGCAACACAGGACTAATCTTCGAGACTTTATAGCTTACAAATTTTCATGAATGTGAAATTCTTCACACTGTTTGGTGGACTTCTCCTTTAAGAAGCCTGAGACCATTCTGAGATGTATATGGGAAAAGGAACATATAGTAGGTGCTGTCCCACCGTGTTTCTGAGTTACAGTAAAGAGAGGTGCATTGAGTGATGACCTAGTGACAAACCTACATTTCCTCATCCATATTACGCACACAATAAATAAAGCAAAATAACACTTGGGGCAGAACATAATGAGAGCAGCTTCAATCAGTCTTTGTTTTGAAGCAGACTGCTTTGTCTTGTTTGTGTATGTCTGGGGGTGCGTTTGTGTGTGTGTGTGTGTGTGTGTGTGTGCCTATGTGTTTGCGTGTGTGGGTGGCAGTTGAACTATGCTGAGTCCAGGCTGAGTCAGTTGGAAGGTTGTCACTGTGAGAGGACATGCAGTGTGAGTGATGTGGTGTATCGAGATAAAGAGCTCTGGACTGAGCCCGAGAACTGCAGGACCTGTGCCTGCATGGTAAGGAGAAACATCTACCCTTTGACCAGTAGCCTTCCCACACTGGAGAAATACATCTCCATAAATGCATAGTCAGTATAGTATTTTCCCAAGGGATGCATAAATAAATTTAATATTCACTATAAGCATGATGTAAAACCAGACGTGATGCATGTAAATTGGTATAGAGTAAACAGTGAAACGTTGTTATAAAATCATTTAACTCTGGTAATTTCCCTGTTTTCCTAGATACCTATACATTTATAGAATACATCTCCGTAAAGGAACATGTGGTCTTATAAATGGTCTGTGTCTTGCTTGTGCCCACTTCCATATTTGGCTCGTAGAACGGCATTGTGGAGTGTCGGAGAATCTTCTGTCCTCCTGCCAATTGTTCCGAGGATGAGCTTCCTGTGCACGTAGATGGGACGTGCTGTAAGAAATGCCGACGTAAGTGCAAAACAACCATGCTTCCCCCGCCTGCCTCCACCCCACCATGTCCGCATGGTCCCTCCTGCCAGCCGTGCACAGTCGGGGAGATAGACCAGGCACTCTCTGTCAGAAGCGTGTAATTGCTTTAGGCTTTGATGAGGACTAATCAATTCAAGTCCATTAGTTGAGCTGAAGAGCTGGGCGCGGCACTCCTAACCAGGGACCCTGTGCTGTTGTTGCCCGCTGGCCCACAACTGCAGTGTTGGTCTGAACAGGTGCCGAGGTTGATGAGGCCCACAGGGGCCGGACTATGTTTGCGGGGCCGGACTCATCATAGCAAAGTTTATTCTCTGCTCCCGCCTTTGGTACCGTAGCTTGTTTGATAGAATTGACCGAATTAATTATGCAAGTTCATTCAAAGGTCACTCGAGCACAAAATGACACATAAATGACTCAGTTTTGTTATTGATCAGATTACTGATGCCCTGTCAGCCAAATGGAATGAAAGTGCACTTTTAATGTAATGCAGTTCTATTTTACTGTAATAGTTGCTTGTTTTTTTATTTGTTTGTTTTTTGGTCCTTTTATTCCTGGGTTTGTGTTCAATACAAAGTGAAAAATATTATTTTTTTCTGTTGGTAGCTAAATGCACCTACATGGACCAAAGTCTTTCAGAGGGTCAGCGCATATTGCTACAGAGGTGCAGTGAGTGCAAGGTAAGTCTCTGTTCCTGTTTACCTGCATTGTGTGAATTGAACATACTGTGATGTGTTGTGCACACATGGTGTGAATGGAATGTACCATGATGTGTTGTGCATTATTCAATTTGAAGTTGGCCTTTACCTCCTATATTCCAACAATGACTGATCATTTTTCTTTCTGTTGTTCAAGCTAAATGACGATTGAAATGTTTTAACATGAAATTGATGTATTTTGTTGAACAATGAGTCTCATGTGTTTCAAATATGTTTCAGTAGATCATAATTTTGCTGACAGCACGGGAATGCGATAAATATCTACTTAAACTTGTTATATTTTTATCACAGCTTAAACACATTCTAATTAAATTCACAAGCAAATGTTTACAGACCCTATCACCCACAGTTAAAGCGTATGACCTTCCTGATACACACTACAGAGAAGCAGCTTGTCCTTGTGGCTTCAGTAACTCAGTAGTAGAATTCAGTAGTAATTCTTTTCTCAATTTTACAGTTGTAGTTGGTTCAATTGTAGTTGATTCATGTTTTTGGTCACTACAATGCTGCCATTTTTAAATGAGACTTGCATGGCTCATATGACATCATCCCTATAGATCTCTCACATAATGATGCTAATCTGTGTTTTGGAGTTGGCTAGAACAGTTATGCCTAGTTCTCTCTGCTGCATGGGCTGTTGTTGGAATTGGTAAGTGGCACTTTTCAAGACCCAAATAATGCAATAGTGCTGGTTTGTAAAAGAGTTACACATGACCTACAATAACATACCATGTCTGGCCTAATCAAAGTGTTTTCTTTGGGATAAATAAATAAATAAAAATTTTAAGAGGCTCTTTGAGGTCTGAAGTGTCACAATATCAGAGTTAACTGAGGTGCACACTCCCCCCCCCCCCCCCCCCCCCCCCCCCCCCCGAGTCACACATTCTATGCCACAAAACTTTATTTTCATGAGCCCATTTATACATCTACAAAGTTCAACAGCGTGGTAAGAGTGATGGCTTCTTAACGGTTATTTCTTGTTTCCAAAAAATTCTGCTGCTTTTCTGCTGCAAGTTATTTTCCTTGCTGTCTGGGTTCCTCAAATAGCACGGGGTTGTGCAGAGGAAGCCCAGACCTGCAGACATTCAATTAAGATCAGAGACATGGCAGCTGAGATCAGAGACACATCGGGCTGGAGAGTTGTCAGTGTAGCATGGGATTTGGCCTGAGGTTGGACTGTATAGTTTGACTTGGGCTTCAGACCCAGACTGATTTACCTGAGGGCAAGATAAAGATTGGGTTACTCCTACCTCTGCAAAACATCAGCACAGATACTTGGAAGAGTGAATGAGAAATGTATAAGCTATTCCTGACCACCAACTATACGAAGACTAGAGAACTGGCTGTTTGTGGGTGTGAGAGTGCTATAGGGCCCTCAAGGTCAACCTGCATGATTTATATTTGAAATTAGGCATCATGTAAGACTACTTCATTTCTAACATGAGTCTCATTAATAGAGTTAGCTTTACTGAGCTGATGACATGACAGGTATGCTAAATATGTATGGAAAGTCACCTTGAGCCAGGATCCAATGTAGTCTGTGCCCTTCAAACAATGCATAATATACAGTGCAGTGTTTCTGAATTGGTGGTAACTACATGAGACTAAAGCTCACAAAAAGGTACACAATGTATTTAGTCTCTGACACCCAGGAACAGTTTTTGATCGCTTCAGGAAAAAAGGTGGAAAATGCAGACTGACCTGTCAGGTATAGCTAATAATATGTACAGATAATAATATAAGAAATAAGAAACTCAGATTGCAGACTGGTTTTAGATTAATAAATTACATAATTTCTTGTGCATTTTCATGTGAGTGAGAAAGATGATGGTGGTATTTTGGTTGAGACTGAAGCTTCATTCCTGTTGGGTAGATGGTTCGGGGGGTTGGCCAGTTGTCTGGTTCAATCTGATGGCTTGTGGCCCACCCACATGCTGATGTGAGTTTGATCAGTGCTGCTGTATGTTATCCACTGCTGTGATTAATGAGAATTTAAGGTCTTCGAATTCCCACTAATCAGCTTTGCAATTTCTTCAGCCTCCAAGCATGCATGAAAAGTATTTGTAGTCTTTCTTTGTTTCTGCTGATTCCAGTGGAAAACACCCTTCCACAGGCCACTGCTTTGTGATTGTGAACATCCTTTCTGTGATCTGACAGAATGGACTGATGATACCAGTGACGGAAAGTTGCCCCAGTCTCAACTGTACAGTGAAGGACCAGGTTCTACCAGAGAACTGGTGCTGCAATGTTTGCAGAGGTGAGTTTTATTTTAGGCATATTTCTTACTAGATTTGGGATAAAAATTTCCGCAGAATCAGTACTGACAAAAATAGGATTAAAAGAAAATATGATTGTTTAACTCCCATCCAAATAAATACTCAAAATTTGTTCTTAATATCCATGGTTTACTCCCCTGGAAAAGGGCCAAGAATAAACCTGCTTGATTTATGAAATACCTATTGCTGTATGTATGCATAAAATAAAGTTATAACTGAACATTTCCTGCAAGTTGTCACCCTCCTAGATCCTTGTTATTTTATATTGAAATAATATTTTACATTGAAATAATAATAAACACAATGTTCTTAATGAAAAATAAATGTTCCCTTATGAAAATGCTAACATATAATAGTGAAAGCAGTGATCTTCAGCAGTGGTCAAGCAGGACTGACCGATGAAGGAACTGCATTAAATTTCAGCTTTCCACAATTCTGCCACTTTGATTTTGCCCAATGCATGTTCCAAATAGTAACACATTCACCATTCACTATGCTTCCACTTTTGACTCGGGGTTTAAAAACCTCTTTAGGCCCAATATGAGCAGTTATAGATGGGTTATTGTAGTGCAATTATGAAAGGGTTCTACAGTGGTTCCTTTCTGCTGTAGTTCTAGAATATTCCTGCAATGCTCACTATGCTGCTAAGCAGCTGGTGCACCTTATTATTTAATTATCAAGCTCTCTGTAAACTGAGTAGTGTGTGTCCAAGCAGGGAAATTAATTTCAGTAAAGTAGGGGACTCTCTACCTAGTATTGTGAAACACTGGCAAAGAGTGCTTGCCTGCATAATAAACGACAAAAAGGATACAATGTGATTGCATTGTTTGCTGTTTTGATTGTGTTAGGTCTTGCATTACAACATGCAAATGTTATTCTTCATATAAAAATCCACAATACACCTGTACAGAATGACAGGAAGATAGAAATAATCGAAATGCTTTGTGATGACTTTCCTATTTTATCCATACAGCCAAGACCAGCAATGTTTGAAACACTAATAGTTGTTATGATGTAATGCTTCTACAAATCTATACAGTCTATACAGGAATATTTAGAGTTCACTTAAGTACACTGTATTTCCAAGGGTGATTGGTTCACCCTTCCAAATTATCAGAATAAGGTGTTCCAAATGTAACCGGAATGAATGGGTTGAATGAATGAAGAATGGGTTGAAGAATGGGTTGCTCAGTGAATTCCAGCGTGGAACTGTGATAGAATGCCACCTGTGCAAGAAATTCAGTTGTAAAATTTCCTCGCTCTGAAATATTCCAGTCAACTGTCAGCTGTATTATAAGAAAATGGAAGTGTTTGGGAACTACAGCAACTCCGCCACAAAGTGGTATGCCACATAAACTGATTGAGCAGGGTCAATGGATGCTGAAGTGCATAGTGCGAAGAGGTCATCAACTTTCTGCAGTCAATCACTACAGATATCTAAACTTCATGTGGCCTTCAGATTAGCTCAAGAACAGTGCTCAGAGAGCTTCATGGAATGGGTTTACATGGTCGAGCAGCTGCATACAAGCCATACATCACCAAGTGGAATGCAAACTGTTGGATGCAGTGGTGTTAAGACGCTTTCACTGGACTCTACAGCAGTGGAGGTGCATTCTCTGGAGTGATGAATCGCGCTTCTCCATCAGGAGAATGGTACTTGTCTGACTGCATTGTGTCTAGTATAAAGTTTGGTGGAGGGGGGATTATGGTGTGGGTTGTTTTTCAGGATCTGGGCTTTCCTCTTCCAACATGACTGTGCACCAGTGTACAAAGCAAGGTCAATAAAGACATGGATGGCAGAGTGTGGTGTGGATGAACTTGACTGGCCTGCACAGAGTCCTGATCTCAACCCCATAGAACACATTTGGGATAAATTAGAGTGGAGACTGAGAGCTAGGCCTTCTCATCCATCATCAGTATGTGACCTCACAAATGCGCTTCTGAAAGAATAGTCAAAAATTCCCATGAACACACTCCTAAACCTTGTGAACAGCCTTTCCGGAAGAGTTGAAGCTGTTTTAGCTGCAAAGGGTGGACCAACGTCATATTGAACCCTATGAATTAGAAATGGGATGCCACTTAAGATCATATGCGAGTCAAGGAAGGTGAGCGAATACTTTTGATAATACATTGTATATGCTGTACTTTTTAAGCAGCATACATTTGTAAACAAAGTGTTATGTCAATTGAAAATAATACTTATTACTGTGCTCATCAAAAGCTAATATATAAGTGTGGGTGTCAATTTAATATTGGCCATGAAAGCATTGAAAAGCATTGCTCATGTGTTCCCCAATATGACATACAATTCCAGTCTGTTCAGCATTGAACCTGCAGGTGTGTAATGGGCACCTTTTCGTTTTGCAGCCTGTTATCTTGTCTCTGATTTGAAGGCAAGGCTAGAAAGCCATTTTCCTTTGGCCATCAGAACCTTCTCCCATGGCAGAAAGCCTGCATACATCTTTCCCTTATCTCCTCATGAACAGGGCACCTCAGCCTTCATATTCTCCAATTTGCATTCTGCAAGGTTTAGAGGCATTCCAATGGAGGGGTGGGGTTGGTCATTAAACTGGATGAAGGTAAGATGTTGAATTCTGCACTGGGATTCATAAAGTAGTTCCAGCAAACCCTGCAGCAGCAGAGTATGCTTTTCTGATGTCGTTTCTCCAGTGTGAATTCACTGGGTGGATATTTGGGAATTGTTTTGTTTAACAATTCTTCTATTGCTCCTGTCAGTAGAATACAAAATAAGCCAGTGTCATCACTGTTTGCATTAAATCTTTCTCATTTGGCACATGTTGTCCTATGTATTTTTTACATTATTCTCTCAGGTAGCCTCAGCCTCTGTTAAAAGTGAATCATAACATGAGCATACATTTTACTTGAATAGTCCCATAACTATTTTTTACCTAAAAATAATTTACTTTGAAGATTTTGTTGGATTCTGACTTACCAGCCGGCTGATGGTGTTCACCGATGGTGTCTGTATGCAGAGATGACTAGATATTCTTTTATAACCAAGCTAAATCCGTAGAGACAAGAATGTTTGTATGTAGGTTCAGGAGGGAAATTTAGGAGTGCAAGGCTAAGAGATACACACTACAAGTTTGGGCTTAAGCTTCGATGCCTATGTTTTTGGTTCAGGATACAGTTTCAGTTAATTAATCACGTACATATCATCTATAGCAATACTATAAAAATTGTAATGTGTTAAATTAACACAGTGAGATTAAGGATCCAGATGCCAGAGGCTTTTTATTGGCACTTGCTGATCTTGGAAGTGGAGGGGAATAATGGAGAGACAAGCAGCCACAGACAAACTAAGATCCACTTTTCCTTAGAGCAGGTCAGGCAGTCCAGGTCGGCAGTGGGAGGGCGACATCCAGTGAGCATCCAGGGATCAGGTGTAGGAAAATGACAAAACACAGGTTGAGGCACGGGTAGAAATGAGATGGCGATTAATGCTTGGTATGCCATGTGCGACAATACTTCGCAAAGGACAAAGGGAAAAAAGGGTGTGTATATATATATATATATATATATATATATATATATATATATATATATATATATATATATATATATATATATATATATATATATATATGAGAGGAGAGGTGTGAAGAACCAATGAGGGATCGGGGTGTTGAGCTCCTCTAGTGGTGAGTTTAGGGGTTGCCTCTGCAGTACATGTTACAGAGCCCCCGCCCACTAACTGGCAGCACCGAAGACCCACGAGCCCCTCCCGCATGGTCTGCCCCTCCTGCGGGGTCCTTGGTGATCAGGATGGGCAATATGAAAGTTCAAAATCAGAAAGGGGTCCAGAATCTCACTCGCAGCAACCCTCTCCTCCGGTCCATACCCCTCCAAGTTCACTAAATACTGTAAGCTTCAACCTTACCTACGGGAATCTAACAGTGTGTTGACTGTGTAGGCAAGCTGACCAACCGATGCTAGCAGGGGACACCAGGTTGTATCATACAGGCTTAAGCAACGACACATGAAAAGTCAGATTAATGCGGAGGTACAAAGGCAGCTGTAAGTGGTAGGAGTTAAATTGAGTTAATGCGTTGGAGTACCTTATACGGTCCTATGTAATGAGGGCTGAGTTTCTTGCTCGGTAATCTCAGCTTCATATGACGTGTGGAAACCCAGATTTGCTGACCTGGAAAAAATGTCGGAGTGGACCCTCTCCTATGATTAGTGATCTTGCATTGAGTTTGCACTGCTTGTTGTAGCTGGACATGAGCTTTTCCCCATGTTTTTGAGCTCTGTTGCAACCAGTGATCTAAGGCTGGAATATCTGTCTTGGAGTGATCTCATGGAAAAGTTGATATCCATAAACACATTGGAACGAAGTTAGATTCATAATTGAATGAGTGAGCATATTCTACCCAGGGAAGGAATTTATGCCAATCAGAATGTATCAAAAAACCGACTTATTTCCTAGTTAACTCTCTCGCTTCTGCGTTGGACTGAGGATGATGGTGTAGCCGGAGGACGGAGGAAGGTCAATAATGAAATCAACAGCTAGATGGTCTGGAACTGGCAAAGGATGTAGGGTGTGGGATTGGGCACACACCTCGCATGCCACCATCACATAATCTCTCACATCATCGTATAAAGGTGTCAGGATATACCAGGATGCCCCAAACTCAATATTGTATGTGCCCACTGCATTCATTCTCCTTGTCTACTTCACACTTCTTCACGTCACAAAATTCCATTGGATAGGAGCGAAAAAACAACTTTCAGGGAGCACAGGATCAGGCTGGTTAGGGAGTGTCTCTAAGTCGTAGAGACGCGAGAGGGTGTCTGCCGTTATGTTCTTGCATCCGGATCTGTAAGTGATGAGAAAGTGGAAGCGAGAGAAAAACCATGCCTGTTGGGGGTTTAGCCTCTTGGCAGATCGCAGGTATTCTGAGTTTCTGTCATTGGTGTAAACCACAAATTGGTGCTCGGCTCCCTCAAGCCAATTACTCTAGTGTTCTAGGACCATCTTGATGCCCAGTAAGTGAGTAATTTCTCACATCGTAGTTCCTCTCAGTTGGGGAAAATTTCTTGGAAAAAAGGCACAAGGATGCATCATTGGTGGATTAACTTGTCTTTGTGACAAGACTCCTCCCACTTCTGACGCATCAATCTCCACAACAAAGGGTAGCGAGAGTCTGGTTGATGGAGAATAGGGGCTGTCGTAAAAGCTTTCTTCAGATCTCGAAATGCGCCATCAGCCTTGGTAGTCTGCTAAATGCCATAAATGTAGTCCATTCCAGTCGACTCCTCTTTCCCTGTTTCTTTAGTGGAGAAGCCATGTCACTGAAACTTCAAATAAATTGCTGTGATGAAATTGTGGTGATGAAATCGGTCTTCCATTCTTCATCCTTTCTGATATGGATAAGGTTGTACGCACTTCACAAGTCTAACTGTGTGAAAATAACCACTCCTTGTAGCCATTCCTGGGATAGGGGGATAAGGGGAAGAGGATAAGGATATCAATGTTGTTAACGTTGTGTAATCAATACATGGTCGCAAACCCTCTCTCCTCCTTTCAATGAAGGAAAAGCCGGCTGCTCCAGGACACATAGAAGGTGAGATCAGGTTTGATAGGACTCTCCACAGAGGTGTCGCAGACACAAATGGGGCGCTTTAAACATTTGGTCTGACAAGAATCACTCCAAAAAACCAGGTCTCGCGTGGACCAGGATACAATGGGATTATGTTAAAACAGCCAGGGATTACCTAATACTATGGACTCATTAGACATGGGCATCAATAAAAACTGAATCGATTCCTCATGAAGTACACCTACTCTCACACATGGTGAGAGAACAAGAGAACTAGAGCACTGATGTCGCATCATAGGTTCAAAATACTAATCTCTGGTTTAATTGGTAGATTTTTAATGAAACTGCGGTTTATTTGTTTTTGTTTTAATGGTCTAACCGCTTGCATTTTGTCATGGGGGGAATCGTCTTTGTACTAATAACCATGATGACCTCCCATCCCATGCTCGCATAATCCCCCCTCCACCAAACTAAAAACAGCTCCACACCATAACCCCCCCTCCATCAAACTTTACACTTGGCACAGTGTTTAGTAGCGAGGAAATTTCACAACTCAACTTGCTGCACAAGTGGCATCCTGTCACGGTATTATGCTGAGGAAGATTTTAGAAAGTCTCATATCTTAGGGAAGGAAATACCTGGGATTGCATGCATCTCCTCATGAGCAAGTGAACCGTCTGGATTCAGAAGGCCAGCATGTGGACGGATGGATGGAGAATAAATGTTTGCCACAATTCTCAACACTCATCAGAATTCAGGGGGAAAGCATATGATTTTCATCAGACTCCAAATACTGCTCAGTTCCGCTGTAAAAGGGAAAGCAGCAGATAGAAACAATCGCTTAGGCAGCATGTGGTTGCTTGGATCAGTCACTGTTTGTAGGACTACAACTTAAGTCAAGGTCTGATGATCCACCATTGGCAGAGCTGCTGCTTAAGCTGCATATTGAAGAATGTGACAAGTGAACAGATGACAGTGATGTGAACAATTCAAAAGTATAGTCAACCTTGAACATCCATTCAGTAACAGTATTCACCTCACATTTTCACATGCATTCCTCAGACCTACATAGCAGAAACTGATGAGCTGAGAATGCAAGTAGCAGATTTGAAGATCCAATTGAATTTTAAGAAATGAAAGAAGAAAAGAAGCAAGAAGACAACAATTAAACCCCAGCTTCAGTGTAAAAGCTTGGTTCAGTTTTAAGTGTGGTGATGACATAAACAGTGGGATAGCTCTCGAAACAAGGCTTTATTGGACAGAAAATACAGAAAACTGAGGGTGAGATATGAGGAAAGGAAAACATGATGGTTTGTATTAAACATGGACCAGGTGTCAATTGAGAGACGTATTGAGACCAGACTTAAACTAAAAGACCCATTCCAATCTAAGAACCTCTGAGGGTTGGATGTAACAGTTACACACAAATGCAGTTGGTTGGGGATACTGATATTGGTGACCTTTTTGAACCAAGGTGCACAGCATCTGTTATTATTGTGGGAACCCTCTATGAATGCCTTCTTGATTCAGACTCACTGGTGACGACCATTTCTAAATCTTTTTTTTTTCTTAACACTTTTCATGACATTCACCTAAAATCCCAACCAATACTGCCACTGAATAACAGAATAACAGATTGTGCCAGATCCTGAGTCTGTTACTGGCAGAGCTGAAGATAAAAACACTTTTGTCTGTCATGTCTAGCCCCGCCCCTCTGTCAATCATATCTCATTTTTGTTTGTTCAGTCACACCCCATGTAAATGTGTTCCTTCCCCTTCAGCTGTGTCTCATTTGTAATTAGTTTGGGTATTTAAAGCAGACTGTTGTATATGGAGATCTTTTGTTTTAGGTGTTTAAGTATTTCCAGTGTTTAGGTTATGTTTTATGTCCTTGCACGGTTTTGTTTTGTTCATGATTTCTCGTGTTTGTATAAGGCTTTATGTGGAGTTCTTTTCCTAGCTCTGTTCTAGCGTTTGGTCAAATGTTAGGTTGCTAGTCAAGTCGGTTTTGTCATTATGTCTTAGGTTAGTCAAGTTTGTGTTAGCATAGTGTTTGTATAGTCTGGTTTCCTGTTTGCCTTGGTATTTTTGGCAGTGTCGTGCCGTTCTCGTGTTGTGCGTATGTCCACTGTAAATTTGTGTGAAACCCCATATATTCACTCTTTGTTAAAAAAAAAAAAAAAAACAATCCCCTCTGCAAATGTGTCCATCATTTGATTGCGTAACGTCCACTGCATCACAATGTCTAAAACTTGAAACCCCTGCACTCATAGGTACAAATACATAGGTGTATATACAGCCTCTGTAAATAACCAGAATGCAAAACTTCACTTAAGGGCTTCTCAATTCAGCCTACCTATTAGTTTGTATTCCATAGCTACATAGTCCCCAGCCCAGCTCAGTCTTCCTTAAAGGTTTTCATTTCTGCAGAATACCACAAATGACATAAAACTCCCCCTCAACCAAATCATTGTAGAACTGTCCGTGCACAGTTCCATAAACCCTTTTTTTTTCACCAACCATTCCAGATCATACCCAAGACCCCAAAACCCTAAAGAGTGACACATCCTTGACTCTGCTGATTCTCCTGTGTCTGAGGAGTGTAAGAGATGAATTGCAGTGTAGTTCAATTCCATCTGAAGGGTCTTTGCACTCAGTGACCTTGATTGTGGTCATACTACAGCACCACGTCCATTCCTTTCAAACAGAGGGAGATTTTGAGGCTGTGAGACTCCCATCGTCAAGAGTAGTGTGATCTCAATCCCTTTGCTTACCCATTGGTGGTGAAGAAGAAAAGTGGTGTTATAAAACTCTCCAAGCATGTTTCAACTGATGATAAAGTATGTGGAAAGTATGAAGCTCAAGGATGTCTTGGTATTCTTAGATGATCTTATTTTATTCTCAATCATACTGGAAGAGCATGACGATCAGACCCTCCATGTCCCTCAAGGGTTCCCTCCAGTTTATCAACTGCTTGGCCCATGCTTTGTGTGAAAAAGGGAAGTTGACCCTGAAAACATTTACTTTTTGGCCAACATATGTAAAGAGCTGAAAAGAGCTGAAAGAGGATTCGCAGGAGATTCAAAGACTATTCCAAGATTGTCAGACCCCTAAATACATTCTTGTGGCAAGCTCCCTATCCCCAAAGAGATCCTCTAACTCAAATTGTAGTAAGTTTTAAGTGCATTATTTTAATAAAGGACTGTGAAATACATTTTGAACTGAGATTGAAATGTTGAGGTCACCAAGGTCAGAGAGAGTCCACCTCAGAAACATATGATTGGATCCTCATGAGGAATGTTGGTCTTCAAGGCAAGCACAAGTTGGCAGACAGGTGGAGCCCAGTCATGTAAATTGTTGTGACACAGATTGCCAACACTCCAGTTTATGTTGTGGCAACTCTGAATGCAGAAGGTCCCAAGAGAACTCTGCATAGAGACTTGTTACCTTGTGGATTTCTTCCCATCTCTGCAATAAAACCTGTCCAACTGAAATCTCCTAAGGGTATAACAAGTTCTTTGGCACATCAAACAGAGGAGGGGATTGAACTCCAGAAGACATGCAGCCAGTTCTTGCATGCGAGATGGTTGTGTGTCATTCCCTTTACACTACATCCTGGGTAGAGACAACTGAGATTCCTGTGGGAAAAGAACAGATGCGTTCAATTTCCAATTCCGAGTCCAATTCAGAGAATGAAGTGTGATAAATGTTTAGCCAGACATGGAGGTCCAGTGGAAAGTTGAGACTATTCCAAAGATTGAGAAAGTAGTAAAATCTCACTTAAACCCAGAATGACTCAAAATATTCCATCCTCAAATATTACCAGTGTGAGATGATACAGTGGATGTGGTTCAAAAGTGAACTGATTATGCAAGTTATCAAAATAGAGTTAGTAAGGGGACAGTACAGAGCCCGGGAGGGGACATGGGTAAAAAAAAAAAAAAATTTACCGAGGGTTTTACCATTCGAGCGCACGTTTTCTGTAATTTGTGGTCATGATTTATTAATTCGTTCATACGATTAACAATTCGTGCGCACGTTTTGTTTTAATCGTGCGCACGTTTTTATTGAACTCGTGGTCACGATTTATTAATTCGTTCACACGATTAACAATTCCTTCTCATGTTTTCATTCATTCCTAGGCAAACACTACTGGCTTAAGTGTATACATTGCAGATACCGACGATGATATGCTAAGGAAGTTATTGACTTTGTTGACCAGCTTTAAGGTTCTGGAAGACTTGATGGCATATCATCGTTGGTAGAGATCACTGACTCTCAGAATTCGCTTCAGATGCCGTTTACTTACTTACTCTTCTTCCGGCTTTCAAGAGAGGCGGTCGCACTTTATCTCTGCTCCTGCACTCCCTCCCTTTTGCCCTGCTCAGCTTAGATTCTCTGTCTTGTCTTAGTAACCTGGCGTTGCTCTTCAAATTTTTCAAAGAAAATGGATTTGATCAGGTGGTCTCAACACAATTGGCTTCTTTTTTTTCACGTGGAGTCATGGTTTGGGAGAACCCACATGTCTGGACGTGGTTTGGGAGAACCCACATGTCTCCTCATCTGGATATGTGTTTGGCTCAGGGGGGACGTGGCATAGTTTGTGTCTTGCGCCTCTCTCCCTGGAAGATGTTGAGGATGTTATTTAGAACTTTGATCACTGGGGTTCTGCCGATTGGATTAGGTGTTGCCCTGGTGTATCGGGAAATTAAAGAGTGGGGTTTGAACGCCCACGAAAATTGCCTAACTTGATTGACGCGGTGGGTAGAGCTGTTGAAACTGTTGGAACACAGACTGTGACTTTTAAAAAGCTGGATTTGATCATGGAGGGAATCAATGCTCTACGTTTGAAGCTGGATCAGTTGGGAGACCACTGACTTAAGGGGAGTTCGTGTGCTCAAACACTCAAGGACGAGCTCCTTGCTAAATTCTTAATTCATGATTATCTGCATTGGCGCCCAAACAAATTTCTCCCAGAAGGTCGTCGTCTTGGTTGCCTGCTCCTACCCCCATACAGAGACTGTCAGAGATGGCTCTCGCCTTCCACCGCGAACTTTGACACAAAAACTGTGTGCCAGGCCTCTGGCTCCCCCCTCCCTCTGAATGGATCATGCCTCTCACTGCTTACTGTCTGTGTTATCAATGCTGTATGTGCGATGGAGATTTTTTGCATGCACACAGACTGTTGTCCTGTTTGTGAGAATAATCTGTGGTCATATTTTTTTGTCTCCTCCTGATGTTTATCTCTCTATGTTTCTCCCGTAATCTGTACGGCGCCGCTCTCTTGATGTGTGGCCACTCTGGGTTCTCGGTGCTTTACACCGGGTCCTGGGGAAACTGAATTTCCCCTCGAGGATCAATAAAGTTTATATTATTATTATTATTATTATTATTATTATTATTATTACTGATTGTGATTCCCCACTGTGCAAGGGAAGCTACAATGTCCTCATGATGCATAAGCAAATAAGACCTAATAAATGTATCTCTGTTCATTGTGGCATAAATCTAAACAATCAAAGTATATAGGCTACAGTTTCAGGGAACTGTTACTGCCTCTCTCCTTGTATCTGCAATGTATGCGCTTAGTAGGGTTTGCAAATGAATGAATGAAAATGTGAGAACGAATTGTAAATCGTGTGAACGAATGAATAAATTGTGAGCATGAATTACAGAAAACGTGCGCTCGAATGGTAAAACGTTCCCTCG
Source organism: Brachyhypopomus gauderio (assembly GCF_052324685.1). NCBI lineage: Eukaryota > Metazoa > Chordata > Actinopteri > Gymnotiformes > Hypopomidae > Brachyhypopomus > Brachyhypopomus gauderio. The sequence goes on along the minus strand of NC_135222.1, from coordinate 11,097,853 downwards.
TTTAATTTTTTTTTTTCCATGTCCCCTCCCGGGCTCCGTAGGACAGAGAGCAAGGCAAAATCTAAATATATTGGTAAGCATATCCAAATGGGTGAGATCCAAGAAACGGTAAATTAACCTCAAGCTAAACTATCAAGTTATCAGAAGGAGACTTGGAACCTAGGAGGTCCACAGGATTAAGAATATGACCAGATAGACTTACCAATTCTTAAGAAACCCTTTGATCCCTTTTAGTCAGTCTGTAATCGTCAGACTTGAAGTCATTTCTCCAACCTCTTCACCATGATCTGGGGGAAAACATTAGTTTGCAGTGCCCTCTGAAATAATTTGAGTTACCTACTCGCAGGGATGCATGCAGATTTAGGGTAGGAGAATGTAACCAACCTAAAATTCGCATGCATGAAAATGGGTTAAACTTAGTAATAGGTAGCACTAGGGGTGACCTGCAATAGTCGCTGATTCAACTATAGTTGACTGTACCCCCTAGTCGACTATGAACGTCATAGTGGAATGTACCATTCTAACTGCTTGGGGGTGCCCAAGGATGCTGCTAAGCATTAGTTGTTACATGAAATGTCTTTGTTTTCATTATATATAGCCTTTTGTCAAATCAAATCATCTTAATTTCTGTTAATAAATATTTTTAAATGATGTGTGCGCATTAACAATGGGCATCTTCCTTACTACACATTAATAAATCACACCCTGCCGTTGCACAATCCAAATGAGCGGAGCTGAACACGGTACAGGATAGTTAGCATCTGCAGAGATTATAATGGCTACTAAAAAACTTCAAAAGTATTTTGAAAAAGATAAAGATGAATCAAACAAAGTAAAGTGCAAGTTATGTCATCAACATCTTTCATTTCGCACGACAACAACCAACATGGCATACCATTTACAATGCATAAGGCGGAAAAAAAAAAACAGTTCAGCCGTTTGTCGTTTCGGTCGTGTCGTGTCGTCTCGTTGCGGTGCGTCTCGGCAAGTAGGCCTATAAACATTTTTTGTTGTTGTTTGCTTTTTAAACCCCGTTACTTGAACCTTTAAATAAGTAAATAAATAAAAGCTGAATAAAACCAACCTACCATGTTTATTAATTTATCTGAGTGTTTTAGGTTTTTATTTTAAAGTGGAAAAAAGTCCTGAATGAGAACGCGATCCAGTTTAAGGTGCTCTAGATAAAAAAAAAATATTAAAAAAACCCGATTCGACTAAAGGGAAAATCTGACTAATCGGATTCCGACTATGAAAATCCTTAGTTGAATACACCTCTAGGTAGCACCTCCCGCTGTTTAATGAGTGGAATTTTTTTTTCACCACATTGTTTTCTTCTCCTCATGGCTTAGCAGGTGAGAGAAACTATATGTTTTTGTTTTTTACTATTGTGGAACATTAATGATAACTCAAAGGCATGTCCATGAAGCCATCTTTTTCCATTGAGGTGATGGTACAAAATGTGGTTATGCTGTTGAGAATTTTCTAGAGTGAGATTTGTTTTTTTTTCCCTTGGAGCACATAGGCTTCTTTTTAAAGGCCTGAACTGAATATGTGTAAATTACTATTGTGAAATATATAGTTGCACATATTCAGTTATTTCTACAATGCTCAAACTCTCCCATCAATCCTAGTTACAACTTGGTCAGATGAATTAATTTTGGTATAGATATTTACCATATAAGCACTACTATTCAAACTGAATCTCTTTTTTTTTTGACTAGATCATTTATAGCTAGGGTTGCAGCGGTAACCGGTTTCACGGTATACCACGGTATTAAAATGCACGGTTATCATACCGTGTGCGTTTGCTTATTACCGGTAAAAAGCAAGCCAGCGGAGAAACTGACCCGCGCATGCGCAACTCCGCTCCGGTTCAGCTACTCAGCACAGCGGTGAGAATGGCAGAACGTGTATCAGACTTAACAAATTTTTTAACAAAAAAAAAAGCTAAACTAATGTCAGCGGCAAAAATAACGTAATCGCGGTGGCTCCGCCCGTGCGCGAGGGTCTCACGCGCTGTCGATTAGCGAGGTCGTGCACCTCTCGAGTTTTGTAACTTTGCGTGCGCCGCGCCTCAGCGCAATGAACAAAGTCATATTTGCAGGGTTCATACACCTTTATAAGGTGGAATTAAAGCACCTGTACGTCATTTTAAAGGTCCGTTTCAATATTTCCCAGCACCTTAAACTTAATAAAGTTACATATTTATACATATACTCGAAATAATTCGCTTTTTCATCACATTATTTAATGGTTGTTTATTTTCAAAACGCCCAATCTTAACGTCTTCACGTTCTCTCCACGTTTCTCTTCACGTTTAGTCCTGGAATTACAAGAGGCTCGTATTTGTTAACGTAATACAAAAGAACTGTGCGGAGTCGCGCGCTACGGTCACTAGTGAAAGTATAATTCTAGCTTTTTAAGGTCCTTGCTTTCATTGGATGTGAAAGACGCCATTAATTGACATGCGTTCATTTTCAAATTCTAACGTGCCTGTTTTTCATATGTTAAAACCAGACTCGGTGTGAAAGCCTTAAAATAGAAATCTCTATTGTGATGATGTCAGAAATAAATCCTCTCTTTCTGCAGTATCTGGTTATATTCCAACTTGGCAGTAAAACGGACGTTTACAACAGTTGTTGATCAGACACTGACCCAGGCTGAGTTTGTCAGATATTAAATAATTTAAACTTAAATAATTGTAATGAAATCCATGATTTAGGTTTCTCTAATTTTGCAGTATTTATATAAACATGTTTACAGCTTATTTTTTTAAAGGAGACATTTTGTATACAATAGTTGCAGGTTTCTACAATAAATAGTTAATTGAACAAAAAAAACTTGTTGTAATTTCTTTAAGGGTCAGTGTATCTTTTAATAATATACAAACTAACTGTGATACCGTGATAACCGTGATACCGCGGTATTTTCTGAGACGGTTATCATACCGTGAAAATCTCATACCGTTGCAACCCTATTTATAGCTTATCCAGCTTGCACCATAATGCCATAGCTCTCATCAAATACCAAATAATGAGGTTTGTGTCAGTGAAAGGCAATGGTGTGCACACACTGAAAAACATTATTTAACTGACATTTGTTACAGGACTTATTTAAATGTTGAGTACATCAGCTTTGCTGATTTAATGTAGCTAATGTGAAGTCATATTGAATGTATATAAAAGTAGTCAAGTATTAATTTATTATTCATTTTAGTACAACTAGAACCTTCAAAATGAGATGTTTATTCATATGCCTTTCATGAAGCTTATACAAAGCATTTTTGAGCATTGGACAGAATACAAAGCATTTCCTATGCATAACAACAGTGTAATACAGTAGTGAAACAATTTAAAGAATGTTTTTACTAAATGAATGAATGTTTTTAAGTAAGTAATTAAGTAAGTAATTATTGTATTAAATAAATTGATGCATGTAATTATAGATTGTGTTGTGAATGTATCTCCTCTGTGATTTCATATGGACCCAGGAGTATGGACCCAGGCATACCTACTGGAGTAATTCACCACCTCTGTCTCTCTTCAGGAGAGGGTGGCACCAGTGTATACAAACTGTCACACAGGGGAAAGAAAGGGAGTGATGCTTTTAGCAAGATGGATGATGCTTACCTGGGCTGTCATGGTTTTAATTCCGATCATACACGACCTATAAACTTCTCAAAATATGACAAGTTGCTGTCAGAGGCCATACAGTTAACCTGTTTACCATCAACATTAGATATTTATACATTCTTGATGAAGGGCTGATGATTGACGTGGCTGGAAAGTTGCCAGCTGTTTTCCTGATTTAGAGAGCAATAAATGTTTCGGCTTCATTCAAGCAGTGGGCAGACCTACAAGGGTAGAGTTCCAACATGGAACTTTCTACACTAGAAGTTCCATGTTGAGGGCCATGAAATGATGTTTCCTGTTCCATCTCTTTCTCTTCTAGGCTATGATTTCTGTGCAGAGGGAGTGCTCTGTGGGGAAAACTCTGTTTGCCAAAACCGGAACAGCAAAGCGGAGTGCGAATGCAAGAGTGGCTATGCTTCCATCCATGGAGATTCCACATACTGTGAAGGTAGGGCAGGCTGGGACATCTTCATTTCCCTCTAGTTTAGGTGAGAGAGAGAGAGAGAGAGAGAGAGAGAGAGAGAGAGAGAGAGAGAGAGAGAGAGAGAGAGAGAGAGAGAGAGAGAGAGAGAGAGAGAGAGAGAGAGAGAGAGAGAGAGAGAGAGAGAGAGAGAGAGAGAGAGAGAGAGAGAGAGAGAGCACGCCAGGGAGTGTGTGAGCGTGCATGTGTGGCAGTCACATGACTGGCAGCAATAATGGAGTTATTTGATCAAGTAGCTTAAGAAGGCCCGCTTCATTGGCCTCTTGAATTGCCTGTTCTATGTGATGGTGTCCTAGGGGTTCAGCTCGGCTGCGTCTGGTCTGTAGAGACTCCACTTGGTGAACGTCTCTCTCTCCCTTGGCTATTGTTTGCTTTATATGCTCATTTGCACTCAGCTTGGCTCCAGTGCAAAGATCTGTGCATACCCAGCTCTAATTACACAGACCCATACAACATGGAGATATGCTGCAAAACCTTTGTAATATTTATAGGATTACAATTGTGGGTGTGGTCATATACCATAGATCCTTGTTTCCATTGGCGTGTTGTATAGTATGGGATTAAAAAGTGTTGTTGTTTTAGTGCGGTTATGCTTCATATGAACTGACATTTAAGAGAATCAGAATCATTCAATTTATCCTAACCTCATAAGAAGCATCTTGTCTTTCTGCTTGAAACATTTTTATGATTCATTTTGAAATAGTTGCTTCACTAAGAGTAAAACAAATCATGAGGCTGTGTCATGCAGCAGAAATGGACTAAACATCTGCTGAAGCTCATATCAACGTTTTGTAGGCAGCAGTGAATGTTCATGGAAAGTATATAGTGAAGGAAGAGTAGGATTTGAATAAGAAGAGGCAAAACGGAACAGGTGTGTGTAATGAACAATAAGAATGCAGGTGAAGGTGAGTGAGGATTTGATTGGATGGACTGGAAGGTGTAGAGCTATTGGGATCTGTGATTGGAGCTCCTGCTTGTGTGGTTTCTGTCCTGTGACAGACTGGATGCCAACTCAGATGTGATGCTAGGTTTTTTCATATTGTGCCTTGGCCATGCAAACAGCTAGAATCTTTGATTAGACTTTGAAACATGTAAAAAGCAGTATTGTTAGAAAAAAGAATATTCCTGATATTATAACCCAGTGAAGGTGAAAGCCTGTTCCTCTGGGCTCTGTGTGAAAACTGCATAGGGCTTTAGTGCATGTTGGACCAAGCATGCTGTGTGTGCTATAATTCACAGCTGTGTGCCTGGATCCCCCACCCATCATTCTCTATTTGGTCTCCGGTTTCTTGCAAGGTCTTCAGTACAGGGGTTATAAAGCTCTATTTGCCATGTTTTAAGCCTTCTGGGCTCTGCTAATGCATTGAGGTCGTTTCTTATGGAAATGAATGTTGCCTTCAGGCTTTTTTATTTATTTATTTTTTCATTTTTATATGATTTTAATACATTAATTCAGAGAATTGCACATTTTGCTCTGCTAAGATTACGCTCTATTTTATGTGCTCTTCTGTAATCGCCTAAGCAGGAGTAGGAGTATAATAGGTGAATGTGAATAGAGCTTCTTGCTGGTTATTGGAGGTTGTTTGACGTTCTTGCAGAGGCAGTAGTCATAGAATGAAGTTTTGACATCAATCAAAAGCTATGACTTTATTAAAAACTGTCACTGTAATGATTGAGTTGAATTGAGTTGAATGAATCATTTCTCTTTTGGTAACATGCATGAATACACAGAGCCATTGCTTCTCTCTTTCTGTATTTTGTAATCATTCTTTCTAATACTAATTTTAATACTAGTTATGGGAAAAGCATCAACTGATCCTCTGACAGTCTGACAGAATTCCAGCTACTGTGGTATTACCCATTTGGTAAAACATAGCACCTTTCAAAATATCTTTCCTTCAAAAATTGCCAGCACTGTGAATTTTGTTTCATCCTCTCTGTCACAAGGCAATCTTCTGGCAAAATTAACGTTCCCCGTGCCTGTCAACTGCTTCACTGGTGATTGGCTATAGCCACCAGACAATATTATGTGTCATTTTGTTGAATGGGAAAAGAGTGAAGCGACAAATGGAAAGCTGAGCGCCTCGGCCGCAGAGGTGCTAATCCTGCGCAGGAGCCCGGGCAGCTCCCCGCACCACTAATTGGTCATGGCAACACTTAAGATTTCAAAGTGTCCCCAATAAGACTCAGCATGCATGCCATCATGCCTGCTCTGGCTGACAGACACACGGAGCAGGTGTATCAACACGGAGAGAACATTCATTTCCCTCTGAATTACAGTATGCACGGATAGGACGCAAGAGCCTGGGCGTCTTTCCTGTTATTTTGAGACAGATTGCGTTCCATGTTCTCAGAGCGAGACAGAGCTATTAAGTCCAATTTGGTTTGGCACATCACGAGAGCTGCAGAAGCTTGTCAGAGGAGCCAGGGAAACGGAGCAAACATGCTTAGTCTCAGTCAAACAGTGCAAACATGCTCTTATTACTGAATCGTAAACCACAGGACGACTGAGTGTTCAGCACTCGGTAGCTAGCAGGAGTCTGTTAAAGGTTGTTCAGATCTCACTTGCTCCTTCACTTCTCAGCTTAGCATGAGCAGTGCTAAGGATCAAAATTAACGTTTTAAAAAGCAAATAGGATTTCTGATCTTGGATAAAGTTGCATGATGTTGCCTTGCCTTTGAATGGAGAGAGACAAACTTTCTTACTGTAGAGTCATTTAGGTACTAGCTATTGACCAGCTGATGGCTGTCTTTCTGATTGGTCAGAACACGCCCACTCGTGCAGCTGCTAGCATGGCAGATGCTGTAGGCTGTGTGATGGCATCTGTTATGTAAGTGGTTCAACGTTGCTTTCTAAACTCCAATCATAGCTCCAGCTTTTTTTTTAACACAACAACACAACTTCAGGTGGTATGTCACTGGTTTTGCTTCAGTTTGGCGTCTAAGCAAGATAAAGCGAAGATGAAAAAGCAAGAAAGCATGTACCAACAAAGTATGCAACATAATGGGTAATAATATAAATAATAATAATAATTGTGTTGAGAAACGGTGTTGTTAAAACTGCTTATTTTTTAATCACTTTTGTCAATTCACCTTGTTGGTTAACTTGGTGTAGATGCTTGTGCCCTTGGTTTTGTTGCATGATGTGATGACATGGTGTGTCCTCGGCACCTATTTGAGAGATGGCTTCGACTGTCCTTGTGTAAAGCAGATGAACCCATAACACTGCCATCGGTATAATGGGACACGCCTTGAAAAATGCAGTTTGTCCCCAGGAACACGTTTTCATAAAGCCAGTTGTAATGCCATTACTATGGTGTAAGCTGTAAAGTCCTCAGTCACAGTGTAACAGTGCAGAAGCAGGTCCCTCACTTCTATCCTTGAGGTCACACATCACTGGGTCACAACTCTCAGCTGTCAGTTCATTAAATTGTTGGTTTTGAAACCTGTAACAATGTCTGAAAGATATGATCTGTTTATTCGCTTAGTGTTGAGCAGTAATTGTTTCTTATGCTTATTCCACCTTTTTCATAGTGTGTTTTCACCAAATGTGATGACTGACAATAGCTTATTCAACTGTTTTTTAATTACTATAAAGTAAAATAATTATGGGCATGCTTTGTAGCACTGACTGTGTGTGTGTGTGTGTGTGTGTGCGCGTGCGCCTGCACAACTATGAGCCCTACTGGTTTAAAGAAATCAAAACCCTTGGAGCACACAAACACACATGAGCATGCACACATTGTCTTCAATAAGCTGTACGGCCAGGCATAATAACACAACACAAAACTAATACACTAATCAGAACTTAGTAACCAGAAACCACACACAAAAAGGGCCACACACAAAAAGGGAATCCAAAAACCTACGACAAACTAGAACTAAGGAACATGACAACACCAGTGTTACGTGATACGTGTGGTTACAATCCGTACAAAGGAAAATGGGGATGTTGGTTTTGCCGGGATGGCGCCCATGGCTTTGCAGTTTCCTCGTCACCCCACGTCGGTCCCTCCAACCGGACACTTGACAGCGAGGGGAGGGGCTTTTTTCCATTTAAAGCAGAACGTAAAACCGACAGAGATTATTTTTATTGTTGATGGTCACAGTTGTGTGTGTAGTTTTTTCGTGGGGATCCAAGATGAGGTGAAGACCAAGATAAGTATGCATAAATATGAACAGGGACAAGGTGAATTACAGAACATGGCACTGAAATAGTCACTGGAACAAAAACAAATGACTCCGCGAAAGAGGCACAGGAACAATCACATGCATTGAAATTGTAATAGACACAGGGACAAGCACATAGCCAGGGATAGGAGCAGGGAACAACAACATGGACTTGGGATCAACAGCAGCAAATGTTGGACTCTGCGTAGGGCTACAAGTTCTGGTGGTGTCCATATGGGTGGGAAACCCTGGGGGTCCATGAAAACCACCTCTGTACAAAGCTTTAGGCACTGACAAAGCAGCCTCTGGAGCAGTCCATTGGGGGGACACGGGAACATTATAAATAATCAAAAAAATTAAAATCTGTCAAGTACAAGTACTAAGTGCATGTGAACTCTTAGTTAGTAGTTTCTGCCACCGCCTCTTGCAGCCATTACATCAACCAAATGCTTGAATCTGCTTTTTTGGATTTTTCACCAGTCCTTGCAAGACCCCCCCTTTAGACAGAGGTTGAAGGGACATCTGGCATGTACTGCCCACTTCAGATCTAGCCACATAACTTCTATGGGATTGAGGTCCGGACTATGACAACTCCCTGACTGATGACAGGAGATTCTTGTCAAGGATTTGTTGACAGACCTGGGAATTGATGGTTTCCTGGATAATATGGAGTACCCCAGGTCCGGAGGCAGAAAAGCACATAAAAAGCACATAATTCAAATTTGGAGTCCACCAGAGAATGGACTTCCATAAATCCTCTAGTTTATCCAAGTGCTCTCTGGCAAGATTTAAATTGGTAACTTTGTTGAGAGCAAAGGCTTTCTTCTAGCAACTTTCCCATGAATGCCATCTCTGTTGATTTTTCACCTGAACCTATCCCAGATGCCGCCAGAGAGGTCTGCAACTCTCTGGAGGTGATGTGTGGGTTGGCCTGAATTATTATCATCTTATTTTTCTGATGCTTCTTGGTGTAACTTTTGATAGCCGTTCACTTCTGGACAGAGCTGCGGTGATGCTGAGTACCCTCAATTAGTAAATTATTTGTCTTACAGTGGATAGATGGAGCTGGAATCTTTCAGAGATGGTCTTGTAGCTTTTACTAGACTGATGGGCTGTTACCACCTTCTTCCTGATATCCTTGGATGTCTTTTTTCCTCATGGCATTGTTGATCTGTGTGCTTTAAGCCTTGGCATCATGGTGATTTCCTCTACTTTTTAATCAGTATGGCTCAAACCTTTTCCCAAGGATGTCTCATTTGATTGGCCTGCTTAATTGATTACCTCACGTGTGTTTCACCTGAGTCTTTTACCTAATTGTCTTTACCAGAGCAGCTGTGGTTCATTTATGTTTGCACCTGCTCTGACTCCAGGTATCATGGTGCTGACATTTCCCTCAAATGAAGTAAAAAAAACCTGACATGGACATCAACCTGATATTCCATATAAATAACTGGTGATGACAAAATAAGAGAGTCATGGTAAAACTGAAAAATCTAAACTACTCAAGGAGTTCATAAACTTTCAAGCAGCATTGTATAATCTAGCATTATTTTTTTCCCAATGTGGAATGCTAAGGAGATTTTCCAGTCCATGAGAATGGCTTTCTTGGCAATGATTAGTGCTATATAAAGTATTATAATATTTTCATTACATAAAGAAGTTGAATTGATGTGTCCCCTAGTAGACACATCCATGGTAGTGAATAGTGAAACCCATTTTACACATCTTATGGCTTGTATAATGTGTTCTGTGAATAATGTTTTATTGTATGAGTTATATGCTTTCATATGTAATCATATGAAAATAGTTTTTTTTTTCATATTTGGGTACAGAAATCTGTTATAGGAGTATTTGATAAGTCTTCCTCCCATTGTATTGTTGGCAATGTTAAAGTTGAGTTTGATATTTATCTTCTACTTGATGGTATTCTAAAAAAAATGTTAACCCCCTATACCACATTTCTGAGATTGTTGTGGAAATTGTGGTATTATTGTATAATTGTATAATTATGGAAAATAGTGTGATGCCTTTCAGAAGGAAAATGTGTTTTTTATTCATGGGAAAGGGTTGTTCCAAATGGGGGAGTAATTAGTTGGTAAGAGTGAGCAGTTTGTGATCAAGTGAAATTTTCAAGCTTTTTTGCATTTTACACCAAGAGTAATTGCAATTGCTGGATCTTTAAAACAATTGTGTTTTTAAGTTTTTGACTAATGTTTTTGCTAATGCTTGTTCTGAGTCTATCCATGAATTATCTGCCTGATTTGGGTTTTATCCATCTTAGTATGTATTGAAATTGATTAGTCAGGGAGTAATTTTAGAAATTTGGACTATCTAACCTCAGATCAACGTAACTTTTGCAATGTGGTTAATTTGATTAAAAGTATTTAATTTTTTACAGTATTACTTTGTGACAGTCAAATCTAATGATTTAAACCAAACTGTTATAGATTGTAAAAGAATCATTGAGAATAATTTATTTTTGGCAATGTTATTTCTATCGTAGCTATTTGACGTATGAGAGAGTGTTCATGCAGTGTTCAACGCTGGACATTATCACTTACTGTTTTGAGGAGCAGGTTGAAATTGAGTTTGGGTAGCTCTGACAGCTGAGGGAAAATTTTGATGCCCACATATGTGATATACTTGGGACTTAGTGGTACTGTTTGATAAGTATCTTGTGTATTCATAACTATTTGAAAGTTTGTCGATTTTGACCAGATTGACTAATCAGAGGTTCTAGAATAGTTTTGAATAGATTGTTGTGATATTGAGGATGATGGATTTTGTAAAAAGAGAAGGATGTTATCTGCATATAAACTTATTTTGTGCTCTAAATTTGGTGTTTGTATTTCTTTTATATTTACATTCTGTTATATTGCTGCAGCTAGTGGCTAAATAAAAATGGTAAATTAATGGTGGAAGAGTGGGCATCCTTGTCTAGTTCCTCTGTGTAATGTAAGCCTTTGTGAAGTGAGTCCATTAGTGTTGACTGTATCTGCAGGTGAGGTGTATAAAATATGAATCCAATTTATAAATGATTCTCCAAAGCTATAATGTTGCATAATGTAGTAAATAGAAAATGCCAGTTTACTTTGTCAAAAGACTTTCCTGCATCTAGAGTGACAACTGCTGTGTAGTTTGTGTTGCTGTGTTTAGTGTATTAACTTAATGAGTCTGCATGCTAGTGGATGAGTTTCTGATTTTAATTAACTTTGTTTGATCAGAATGCATTTGGTACGATATCACTGTTTCTGTTTTTAACTCTTGTGATTTTTGTATCTGTATTACTAATTGATAATGTTAATACCTGGATGGAGGTGTAGAGTCATTGTTGGGTTTGCGATGGAGGAATGGTAGTAGTATGGTAGGATGCTAGTAGAATTAATATGTATAGGCAATCTTATTTTATTTGATTTCTTCTGGTAATCTAGTGAAGAGTCATGCAAGTATAGTCCAAGAATGTTTATACAATTATGAGGGAAAGCCATCTAGCCCTGGGGCTATATTAGGCATCTGACCCAGGGCATTGTGTAGTTCTTCTGGTAATATATATTTAGCTTAGGTAGATTAATATTATTAAAAAATTATTTCAATTTTTGGATCTAGTTATGATGTACATAGGATTTCAATGAAAATCCTAAAGTTGTCATTTATTTCTTGCTCAGTCCTTGCTTACTGGGATTGTTTGATGAGGTTATTCAGATAATAATGCTGATTTGTTCAGCTGGATTTGTACTTTCTTAGCTCATTTTGTACTTCTGTGGGATTGTTCACCAGTGGGTCTTCTAGTTTTAATTTGTTCTAATATGTGTTCTTTTGCTGAATCTATTTCTTATGTGTGGAAAATGATATGATGTTTCCTCATAATACTGCTTTTCCAGCCTCTCAATATTATTGATGAACTTTCTGTCTGGAGAATGGCATTTTTAGGAAGGATACTCATCTCTCTAATACAGTGGTTAAAATCAGGGTCATTAAGAAGTGATGTGTTGAAGTGCCACCTGAATTAATGACATTTTTATAGCACCTTTCAATGAACCCAAGGTTGCTTTACGATTGAAACCGACACAATCTTCTACATCCAGTCGCATGGCAGCGAGAAGTGGCAGCAAATTGTGCAGGATGTATTCTTGACCAGAAGCCTCGGCATCCTGCGGGGCTGAATCAGGTGTAGGGAGGGGAGAAAGGACAACACTCAGAGCAGAACATTTTCCACCACTGGGAATGCAGTCACTCAATCACTCATGACACCGGTGCATGATCACTAATGATAATGGGATGAATCTGTACATGTGAAATGTTTTAGGAATGTAGCAGTGTCAGGATGTGTTCCTGTGGGGGATGCAGGATCTGGTGTTCCGGCATAAAACCATGGGGAGAAACAAATGGTGGTTTACCTCAAGAAGTTCCCATAGCAATGGGAAAACTGACCATTTGTGTTTTGGTTATATCAGTGTGTTATTGTGGCATGTTTAGTCTCATTTAGCAGCATTGCAACTGGGAAAGGTTATGCTACAGGGTAAGAGTTACATTACTCACTGAGCAAGTTTGTAGACTTCAGCCCAAAGGTGGCAGTCCTGTGTGGAAATGCACTCTGTATGCAAATGTACTATGCACTTGTCTATACCATCAAGTCAAGGCAAAGTTATTTATATAGCGCTTTTTACAACACAAAAAAACACACATGTTGTCACAAAGCAGCTTTACAATTGTATGGTTCCAGATCCCTAATGAGCAAGCCAGAGACAACAGTGGCAAGGAAAATCTCCCTATGATGGTGGTGGTTAGGAAGAAACCTCTGGAGGACCGAGACTCAAAAGGGAACCCATCCTCCATTGGGCGGCCCACTGGCAGAAGTCTGTATTTGTAGTCCAAATGTATTTCTATAGAACTACATTTTCATATTTCAAAGCCAAGTTTGACAAGTATGTAGTTCTATGTAGTTCTATGTAGTTCACCCTTCAGTGCAGATGGTGAGCCTCAGGTAGGAGTTGGCATCAGCATGTCCTCTTGCGGCAATGGCACATCCACTGGCAAGCCAGACCATCTCCTAGGTGCTTGTATTGAATCGTCTTAGCTGGAGGCATGCAAAAAAGATATACAATACAAGTTGAGTATGTGGACATCAATTTAAACAACCATTGATTTAAACATACATAGCTCACGTGCCAGTGATAAGCATGTCGCTCTGGCAAGCTAATCTATAGCAGCATAACTAAAGGGAGGGTTTCAGAGTTGGACCACACTCATGAGGGCTCACTGAGACATTGCTTTCCAGCCAAGTCATTGTCACAACTAGAGTAATTCCATGACATGGCTGGATGACAGCATCAACATCTCAGATTACCAGAGGTCTCAATGTCATCAACATATATCCCATTGGTTAACCTGGTTTTTGTAACTGCTGTCCCATTGATATACTGGGGGTTTTAAAGGGAGAGGATCGTGAGTGTAGGGTATAAAGTGAGAGGATTGTGAGTGTAGGGTATAAAGGGAGAGTATTGTGAGTGTAGTGTATAAAAGGAGAGGATCGTGAGTGTAGGTTATAAAGGGAGAGGATCGTGAGTGTAGGGTATAAACGGAGAGGATTGTGAGTGGAGTGTATAAAGGGAGAGGATCGTGAGTGTAGGGTATAAAGTGAGAGGATTGTGAGTGTAGGGTATAAAGGGAGAGTATTGTGAGTGTAGTGTATAAAAGGAGAGGATCGTGAGTGTAGGGTATAAAGGGAGAGGATCGTGAGTGTAGGGTATAAACGGAGAGGATTGTGAGTGGAGTGTATAAAGGGAGAGGATCGTGAGTGTAGGGTATAAAAGGAGAGGATTGTGAGTGTAGGGTCTCTTCTTCCTCTGGCTCGGCTCCTCCTCCTTCCTCGCACTGTGAGGAAACCTACACAAGTCGGTATTTGTGTGTCCATTGGGTATTATCTTGTGTTAGATCAATTTAGGCTAGCTGTTCTATTGTTTAATATTTTATTGGTCGTTGAATAAATCTGGTTAATTATGTTAACAATAGTCTCCATTGGTTATAGCTAGAGAGCGCCAGATGAGCTCATTATTTGTACCAGATAAAGATAAATTAGTACCAGATAAAGGTACCAGATAAAGGCTCATTATTAGTACCAGATCTGTTGTGCATGTTTATGATAAACACCTGACAAAGCATGATATGTTTATAGCAAGGAACTTTATAAAGTTGTTTAGGTGTGTTCTATAACCTGCACTGAGCTATTTGAGAAGTGAGTCCTTTAGATTGTTACGGATCTGTGTGAAGACTTCAAGTTAACAACTAACAACTGTTGATTGTTCTCATAATAGTTGTATTTTAAACATCTGCGGACGGACCAATGCTCAATGGGATTACTGTTGTAGGAAAACCGGAGGTGGAGCGTCGTCATTAAGAAGCTACCATTTGAGTCTGTGAAGGAAGCCGCTTCGTTTTACGCACAAGCGAGATGATTACCAGATATTACGTGTTTGTATCACAACTGCTGTAAATGAGCTTGGGGAATTTAGGTTTGAGGGGTTTTTATTGTTTTTTTTTCCCCAAAAATTATGGTTCACCGGATAATGATGTTAAATTATGTGAGTAATCCTTGCGAGTCAAATTATGTGAGTGAAGGAGGGGTAAACTGGGCAGGTAAAATGGGGCACCCCTGTACATTGTGACTCATTGTCAGTTTCCCTTTATCCTCTCCCTTTATACCCTATACTCACAATCCTCTCTCTTTATACCCTACACTCACAATCCTCTCCTTTTTAAACCTCCAGTATATCAAAGGGACAGCGGTTACAAAAACCAGGTTAACCAATGGGAATCAGGATGCTGGTAAAGACAACATTACATTTGCATAAAGAGTGCATTTCCACACAGGACTGCCACATTTGCGGTGAAGTCTGCACACTTTCCCAGTGAGTAACTCTTACCCTATAGTATAACTTTTCCCACTACACAACATGCTGAAAAATGAGACTAAATATGCCACAGAAACACACTGATATAACCTAAATGCAAATGGTCAGTTTTATCCTATTGCTAAGGGAACCACCATTTGTTGCCCCCATGGTTTTATGCAGGAACACCAGATCCTGCATCCCCCACAGGAACACATCCTGCCACTCCTACAGCAGCAACATGGACATACCACAACAGAACAAGTACAAGGCTGAGCCATGTAGACACACACTGATAGCATTTATAACACTGGACTGTGATAAGGTGAAAGTAATGCTCAGGAGGCAAAAATGCTACATTGCAAAAGGTAGAGGTTTGGATGTTGGCTTCAAACTCAAACTACCACAGGACTGTGAAAATTCTTTAGAAAAACTAAAGCAAATTTCCTTCGAGCCATGAGTTAAGTGGTGTCATTGTCAAAATATTCACCTGAACTTTTTTTATCCTCATTTCACCTGCAAATGGTTGAATATTAAGCTGCATTTCCTATCGTTTGTGTTGGGATATGCTTTCATTCCCTCTTCAATGGGGAGAATCCTCTTACAATGAACACCTCTGCCCGTGCTCTTTTGACATCTCTGAGTACTCTGAAAAGGTCATGTGAAGAGCCATCTTAATTAAAGCAAGACAGACACATCTATCCATTCTTTCACCTCTCTACTCTCATCCTCTCATCAGGCTCTGGTATTTCAAGGTCATGGATTTCAATTCTCTCAGTCTTCACACTGCAGAGCACTGATGCAGTAAGGGGAATTATGTATAGCTGCAAAAAAGGAGATACAGGTAATTACCTGTTTCATCCATGCATTTAGATCTCCCCTCTTCTCCTTGACTCAGTCTTTCTCTTGATCTCTATCTCTGTCTCTCTCGCTCTGTCTCTCTGACTGTGTATCTGTTTCTCTCTCTCTCACTCCCTCTTGCGTTCTCTCTCACAAAGCATGTTGTATAAAAACTTGGCTAAAGGACTGAGAATAGGCTGTTGCTGTGTAACAACTGTAATGAATCAAATTAGCTCGGTTCCTGCGAGGCCGAGGTCTGCAGATAGGGAGTGCTGTCAAGAGGAAATGAGCATATGTAAATGAAGATAAATGTTGTCGTTGTGCTAGACTCTATTGGGACAGTTCAGGGCTCAGAGTGAAGACGGCCATGGTAGGACTTCACTTTTCCAACAAGTGTTTTTGTAACTCAGTCTGGAGAGTAGTGCAGCCCCAGTCTAGGATGGTTTGGATATTTCATTGATATTGATCACCTAGTTTAGATCTGAAACTAATAATTGAAGGAGTCAATTAACATGACATGAAATAAGAAATCTGACCTTGCCAAACGTAACATTAGAGTGAGTACTTCTTCAAAAGTAGAGAGTTAAAAAATTAGGGCAGGTCTGCAGTCCAGGTACAAAATTTATATTCCCTGCACCAGTCATATATTAAAGGGTCTACATGTTTTGGAAGGACATGCATCATTATGAACATTGATGGTATTGATGGCAACAGGTATTGATGGCAACATTCATGCAACTAACAAGTTTACTAACATGTTTTCATGTTATCCTTGACCTTTGGCTGTGGCCTATGCTACTAGTGATGCTCTGTAGTTTGATATTTAGTTTTGATAGCATCAAAGTGCACTGAATGGCAAAAGGTTCAAGTATTTGATGGCATTGTTTTCATGTTTCAGGATACTCCCCATTCAGATTATGCTTATCTCTATTATACACTCTTGCCTTGTATGGTGGCCACTGTGTAGGTCCTGTTGCCTGGCACATGTATCAAACATTATTCTGGAATGTTTCCTGCCATTTTTGTGCCAAACGGTGTGACTCAGAAAGCCTTTTCTGTTCCAAGCAATTTGATGTTCTCCTACAAACCATGACAAACTGGCATTACTTAGTATGGCTACTCCTACCACTACACCAAAATAACAAAACAACAACTACAAAAAACACACATACACACAAATATTGTGAGGTCTGTTCATTAAGGGGGCATTTTATCTGTCTCACGATTCTAAAAGTAAGGGCATTAATTATTAAAAAGCTATTCTCTACAACAAAGTCAGAGTTCTGTCACCTGTGACATCCAAAGAACAGATCCATAGTCAGAGATGAAGACCCAGGTAAGAGGCATCAAAACAGTCTGCAAATAGTTCTGTTGCCAAAACAAAATGTAGAAAGAAACCACAAAACATAAACTTATCTTAAAATTATAAAAGATTATCTTAAGAGTCTTTTACTCTTACTAAGAGTAGCAATATCAAAAGATGGTGCTGTAGTTTTATGAAATCAGAAACCCTTATGTCTAGCTACTTATTAACATTATTAACATTAGCCAAGACCACAACCCTAACCAGACCCTACTCACGGATAGTAAGTGTGTGACTAAGACTTTTGCCGATATAATATGATATTTTGGTCGTATAATATGACATGGCCAAGACTTTCCAACAAACATTAAACCAAAAGCACAAGATCTTGACTCGTAATATTGCTGAATACCCAATACACAAATCTCTGTGAAGCAAGAATGGTTTACAACTCAAACTCTCTGTCTCGCTCTCGCTCTCGCTCTCTCTCTCTCTCTCTCTGGACTGAATTGCAGTAACTGCTCAAATAATCTGCAGGGCTTAACTGTAACTATGGCATTCCTGCTTTGAAAGTAATTTTGTCTTTCACTTGTTTTGCTCTCCATCTGTTTACTGCATCTTCTTACAGTGCTAGGTCAGCTTGCACTCTCTGTTCACTGGACTAAATCAAGCTTCACCACTGGTGTTTAGAAATAATGTCAGCATCTCTTATCGTTGATGTTTCCACCAAAACAGCTTTTATTGCTCAGCATTAGGTGCAGAAGAGCTGCTTTTACTGCATACTGGGTTGTGGGCATTTACAGAGATGAATGATCTCACCCTCATGAGTTGTTCAAGGTTTCACCTCAACACAACAGCATTTCTGCACACAAAGGTAGTAGTTGGGCTAACTAAACAGCGCTGCATAAAGATTTCTAAAAATGCCCTTGAACATACCAGCATGTATTTTGACTAATCCTAGTTCAGCAGGTGATCAGTAGCTATAGTAAAATAAAGAGCATATGACCATACAAAATATTCCATACTAAATACACTCTAGTTGCGGCTATTCTGTGGCAGGTGTGTCATCGTCTATGTGCTAAAATCATCCCACACTGACATGTTTGATCATAATTACATGACATATATTTAAATATTTGACATGTCACGTTTTTTTTACTCCCCTAGCAATACCGTGTTGACAGCATTAGAGATAATAATAATAATAATAATTGCCTGTTATAATCTGCTAAGTCTCTGGGTGTCAGTAAGATAATGACATACCAGGTTATTACTGTCATTAGACTTGTCTTGTTGCGATATCATATGCCATTAGTGTGAGTCACTGGTTCTGGTTTTGATTACAGAAAATTCAGAACATCTTACAGGCGTCCGAGTGGCGATACAGAAAAGTGTTCGGCCCATTATCAGGAGCTTGCTGCTTCAAGCTATGCTACTGCAGCCATCTGTGGCCAGGAACTGAAGGGAGCGAGCTGACACTGCTCTCTGGGTGGGAGGGATTGTTTTACTCTTGCCTCTGTCATTCACTGTGGCACTACAGAGTACATCTGTGGGTTGGGCTTGCGAACGAAGAGCAACCTGTGTGAGATGGACTGTCCCTGCCACTGCACAGGTAGCACTTAGTGGACTTTGGTGTTATGTGTCTTGGAGGAAACGTGCTGTCTGTACCCTTCATGGTTTCTTGGAGTCATGTGACAGGGGGAAGCCACTGACATAAATTAAATTAAAAATAGACTAAGAAGAAAATCAATCTGCTTCTGTCTGTACTCGTATAAAACCAGGGTCCCATTTCCATTTAATTTCATTATTAGTCTGAAATAGTCCCCCAGTTTAATCATTTTAAATTAGCTTGGCCAAAATGTACTGCAAAGCTCTTCAAACCAGCAGAACTTGAATACAAATGGTAATGCAAAATACTTTTCAGAAAGTCTTGGTGCCAAACATGTAAGAGTTACATGCTTCACAAAAACGTAATGAGATTTACCTTATAAATGTAGCTTAAGCCAAGAATGTGATAAATGTGCCAGCAACTACTTCTAGGAGTGAGCATGGAACACTTTGACAGGCTTGGTTTCAGTTGTTGGATTGGCAGAAGGTTAACTACTCTCTTATCAGGAAGCCACATGAAAAATGGCAGTCACTCTGGGATTTCCACACTCTGCCCATGAAACATTTGTGTGTGGTAGAACTGTTAGTGAGAGAGCAATCTCTAATCATAAGGAAAACAATGCACAGCCTGTTTGCTAAATCCCCACCATGTTGTTCTGTTGACCTCTATCTCTCCCTCACTCTCTTATCAGGGTCAGAATCTAAAATACGCAGAATGCTGAACTAGACCTGATTCTCCTTTGTTGACCTTCACAGCTTTACCGCAACCACCCCCAAAGCTCACCAGCCACATGGTGCCAACATACCAGGCTTGTGTTCTGAAATAACAGTGCTGCTTCTTAAACACTCCCTGCTCCCACCTACCCTTGGAACAAAGATAAATAAGGGGTTGGGGGGGGGGGGATTGTCTGGGGGGGATTACCCAAATAAAAAAGCCATCTCTAAATAAGCTTGTCTGTGTGCTCTTAGATCTGCTAAACAGTCTACCTGCAGTACTGTTCATGCTTGATTTACAAAGATCTGTTCTGCTATTTGTTTTAATACACCTTAGAACCCATTACAGAATTCAAAGAGAGGAGGCAAGTCTCCTCCCTGTGCCTGTCTTTTTGATACAGATGTGGAGCGGGAATTTCCACAGCCATGTGTATAATAGTAAGACAGAATTAACCCTGTAGTTTCTGCTGAAGGCTCTATTTTGTGGTTCTTTTTTGTGGTGATGCGGTTTTATGATTCAATTTTGATTTCTGCCATTATTATTTGACTGTATACCTGGAATTTATTGAAATTGCATGAGCAGATGCTTGCCATGTATTACCACTGTATGTATATGTTAATTTTACTCTTGTTATAATAATCCATATTTTCTTTAGATACACCACTACTTCTATTGGTTGGCTTAAGGAGATAGCTCACTGAAAATTACTAACTAAACAGGTTTGGTGTCCAAATGATTGCTTCAAATGATGATAGAGCTTGATTGCTCTATCTGGATACCATACATGTCTTAGCTGATCAATTACATCACTTACAATGTCTGGGAATTTTTTTTTCCTTCCTTCACTAGTGAAGGTGTGAGGCAATCAATTCTGAGTGCATTTTCACATGGAACTCTCCTGCATCAGGTTTTATGTTTCCCTGCATGGACTTTTCACAAAGTAGAGGTGACGAGGAGGTCATGCTGTATTCATATAAAAAGCCAACATCACTGAAGTAAAGTGACTGAGAGAGGGCCATGAAACAGTATACGTATTTTTCCTCACTAGACATTTTTTAACTGGGAAACCTTGACTTTAGTTTACAAAGAAACTGCAAAAGAGTCTAGAGGTTTTGACACATTTTCCAGGTCATGCCGCAGAGGGGTTAGAGCCATGGGCATGAGTGACTGTGAAAAAATACTGATGGGGCTTCATTGATGGAATAACTGGTAGAATAACATGTCAGTCGAGATGTGGTATCCTTGTCAAATTGCTTGCCTGTGTGAAGATGCACAGTGCTGATTTACAATTGCTTTCCTTGGTGATATATGAAATAAGCAGTTTCACAATGATTCTGATGTATTCAGAATCTTGAGTATTTGAGCTTTGAAATTACTTGAAAGCAGCCAAACGTGATGTTAACTATGGATTTTTGTTTATGGCCAGCAGGAATTCAGGTAGTGTGAATCATTTTCATTTAGCCCTTTGTGCTAGAAGTCTCTGTAAAGTAGAGGAAGAAGTAGGTCATGCCACATTTTATTTGAACACTTAAGCAATCTCCACTGAAGGAATATGACCGAAAGACGGCAAGAAACCAGCGCATGCAGTTCTTTACATCTGTTCACACTTCAGAACTGAGGGACCTTGAGATTTTAGAAAGACATTGCAAAAACATCATGTGTCTTTAGTGATAATGCAGCAGGTCAGTGGCTAAAAGTCTCTAAGCTAAATGCAGCAGCCATTGGCTTTGAAGAAGGACGCAGAGAGTCTCAAAATCAGGTGCTTAAATTTATGTGTCAAGTACAAATCATCTCTTCACGAGCACCGTGAAAACTATAAGAAAGAAAACATACAAGAAAGATAACTATAGTTTTCACCTGTTTGAGGAAGTAATACAGATACACAAATATAACAGATACACGTAATTCTACATACCTCGCTCCGCATACCAAGGGTGCAGTATGTTTTAATTATCTCAAAGCGTGAACAACTTCCCTTAGGGTTTTTGTTTTTACACCTTCCTTCACCATTAAAATGTACAAAAAAAGATCTTTCTGTAAGCGAAATAATAAAAAAAACGAGATCATTGGCCTCCTGCGCTGCTGTGACACAACCTCTTCACACTTAAAGAAACAGTTACAATTAACGCAGCGAATAACTGAATGATTGGTCATTTACATTGAACCTGATTTAAAATATTGTAGCTCTTGGAGACTAGACTAGTGTCTTATGCTATGTCATACGGTAATACTTTTTAAGTGTATAAAGCAGTGTGTACTGCAATGCCCAAAACTGCCACAGAGATTGTGGTGAAGTCGCTTGTGATCAAAGCAGAGCTTCCCTCTTTTTATAGCATTGAGCTGAGAACCATATTTAAATATTTAATTTTTCTCTTGTGAATTCATCTTGGCCACATCCACAGGAGCAGATCCCTGCCAAGAACTTCAAGCATGTAAAAGAGATTTGAGCTGGAAATGGAAACTAAATGAAGGCTTCTAAAATAAGCAATTTTTACTGCTGCTCTTTTGAAGGAAAATGGAGGGGAAGTGATAAAAGAGGAAGAATAGAGCGGCAAAGAAATAGAAGTTGAGTTTGATGCACGTTAAATGAAGTGAACGTTTCTCATATTGCTTTGACTTTTTTACCTGCTATTATAGGTTACCTGCAGATGACAGTGAAGTGTTCTGTGAGCAGCAGACTTCCTGTTGAGGCTGCCGAAACTTAAATGCACCATGACTCACGAGGTGAGGGACCTCCAGAGCAGAGCAGCCAAATAACCCAGAGGTGGAGGGGTGGGAAAAGTGAAGGTGGGCTGGAGTTGTGTGGAGAGTGAGAGAAAGAGGTCTTTGTGCCGCATGGCTCATTTTTGCTGAGCTTCCATTAAGGCCAGTCAGAGGCTCAACAGCTCTCAGGTGACGGCTCATATAGTGCAGACCTCCTCCACAGATGTTTATTAGAAGACCTGCTGATGGAGCAGAGAATGAGGGTTTGGGCTTGTTGAGAACACATGTGTTTACTATATTGCAATTACTAAATGTGTTACTAAATTGGAATTTTAAAGCATTTTCTTGACAGAACTGAGATGCTCAGTCCATGTGGACATGCTATAACAGTATTAAATTACTGCACCAAGAAAATCCATGGTTTAGTTAGCCAGGAAAAAGCAGGAAAAAAACCCTGTACCCTATAGTGTTTCGTACTTGACAATTTTTTATTCAATTAAATTAATTTAAGGTATTTTGCAATGATACATTATTATGAAAAGGGCAGTATAAAGTTGGGTTCCCGGGGTAGAAATGTCCAAGGGGTATGTGTCCAATACTGTCCAGTTCACTGTAGCTGTTAGGATGGACACCCAGGCACGTGGGCCTGGACCTTATGAAGAGACACAATAAGTACAAAAGTCAGTACAGGACAAACATATCAGGCTCCAGCGTTTGTTCACAATGCGGTGAGATTTTACATTGGCTGGGCTGCTGGGGCTAGAAAACATGAGCCTGTCCACCTGGGAGCTGTTAGGAGCTGAGTGAGCTGCTTGGTCTTTTTGCCTGACTGCTCCTGCTCCTCCATCACCCATGTTAACACACTGTAGCTCACCTAAGCCCTTTGTTCCTACTCTCATGGTAATATTAACTTTAAGTACCATCTCTCCCCTGGAGTTTTTCCTAAATCATAAATGAAGAAAAAATATATATACAGAGCTTAGACCATTTTTTCTACCTTATTCACCCTCTCTAGTGGGTGTGCCCGCGTGTGGGTGTGTGCGCGTGTCTATACACATAATATATATTTCTTTCGAAGAAACTGCACATGTAGAATATCCATGCTGCATTGTGCTGAATTATTAATCATACATCAGACAGTTATAGGAGGTTTCAGCCGTTTGATGTTTGTTGAAATGAATGCAAACTGAAGTGTTCTTGGTTTTGTATGCTCCCTCATCCCTTTCTAATTAGTTATATTACATTATAATTATACTTACATATTATAGCAAATACAGAAAGTAAAAATCTTGAAATAAGCAGAACACATAAGATTTCTCATAGCTGTCGATTTTGCTTCAAGGATTTGGTTTCATGTACAGCTTTGTTCTTGCCTAAGCGTAAAGTGCATTGCAATGCTGCCAGTTGAAGTAGCCTTGTGGTTCTCACTGCTGGAAGTACAGAAGTGAATGTCTGGACTCTGCTCTCTGTGGCTTGTGGGTAATATTGCAGCTGTAATTTGCAACACCAGAGGCAGTTGTCACCCCCCCCCCCCCCCCCTTTATAATCTTGCATTGTATTCATCTGCCCTGTGATACAGCCATTCCTATCACTGCTCTTTTTTGGAAAACAATTCGTACTTTCATAGTCACTTTATTTGATACAGCCAATGTGCACAGTTACATACTGTAATCCATCTTTCAGCACAGGATTACTGCTGACTTGATATTGGTCAAATCAAACCCAGATTTGGTTTACATATCAGCACATCTTCAGCCTTTCCTCAGATCTCGGCATCAAGCTTCAGACGCAAGTCAAAACAGCATTGCTCCCTAGACCATACAACTTCAGGTCTTCGACAACTGCTATGTCTAAACTCATGGGTTATTAATTTTATTTATTTATTTATTTTTTACGAAATTTAAAATAATTTTTACACTACTGATTTTAAGGTATCAGACCAAACTTGACGTGATGTTTTTGTCACGCTAGGACGACCCCAGCGTTCAGGGGAGACCACACACTCCTCCACAGCGTCACTTCTCCGTTCAGTCACCCACCTACTGACGCACCCCTCAGTACTCACACACCTGTTCCTCATTTGTTTTGCCCTTTAAAGCCTCATAGGTCCCACCGTTCAATGCTGTGTATTCCTTGAGCCTGCCTTGAGAGTGCTAGCGTCTTACACACCCTGATTACGTCAGGATCCTCTCCGTGCACCTCAGGTTCTATTCAGACTGTTTATTTTAGCGCCTTAGCGCCTCCGTTCCATTTGTTGGTGAGCTGCCTCTTTTGTTTGCATTGTTGTGGACATTAAAACATCTCATCTCCCACTTCACCTCCTGCTGACTCCATCCCGTTACAGTTTACCTTTGGTGATACATTGTAGATTGTACCCAAAATAAGTCAATTTAATTTCGACATAATTAGCTGGCTGAGGAAAAAAACTGCCCTTATTTATGAATTTCAGTAAGTGTGACAACTTTTCGAATATTATTTGTTTAAACAATCCTACTTTTTTCCCTGCTGCTTCTCATTAATTGTGATGTTTTTCTTAGGTACTTCTGGAACTAATTTTTTACAATTTTGGTGTCAAGATGTTAAGAAGAAACTACTGCTCAATTATCAAAACCATGTTTGTGTTTGTAATGCAGAGTGATGATTAGAAGCAGTTTGCAGAGGAGAGCAACATTTATCAAGGGCAAATCCAGAATCGTATCCATAATGGCTGTTGTCCATGATCTGAATACTGGTGGTCAGACAACAAAACCAGGGCACATGACATAAAACATAAACCAGGCATAAACATGGAGCAGGGAAATGAATTACTAATACAAACATGGGTTAAGGACCATGAGACAGGGAATGAATCATGAAATGAAGAATCTGCTTTAGTGCATTGACCAGCGATTAGAACGAGGAAACACAGAGTGAGGAAGCACAGCATGACCTGGAGCTAAACCATAACACACACACACACAGGCCATGAGGAGAATGTAGCAGACATGTCTCCACCGCATCCTGAAATGGCTGATTTTGTTAATATTGTAGCAGCTTGCTTCAAACATTCTGTGAAGATGAAAATTGAAGAACTTTCATCCTTAAGCTACATTTTGTCACCTAATGCTGAGATAATAAAGGTGGGATAAATAACGTCATGAAAATAAACATTTTTTACATTTTAAGCTGTTGCGATGATGCTTCAGTGGCAATAGGCCTGACAAACATAGCCATTAAACACACACTCTAGAGATCTTCCTTGTAAAAGTGAAGGGAATGAACAAAATGCATACTGTGGAGGCATGACATATTATGTTTGCATTGGTATTTGGGGAGTACTATAATCCTCGGTCTTGTGTCAAATGTAAATAATATGAACACTGAATTGCTCTTTGTAAACAGAGAAAAAGAGACTGGTTTCAACTCAATTAATGAGGGTGAATTTGCATTAATGAGGGGCTGTGTCACATCAACTGACAAAATGTGTGCCAAAGGACACTGTCAGGAGGGTTTAGTTACAAACATTAAATATGAGAACATAAAAATATTTTCGGTTATTATCAGTTGAGCAAATCATGTCCATTTCATCTGATGCTGGGGTCTGTCCAATTACCTGAGACATTACCGTGATTCTCCTCAGACTAATATTGTTCTCAAGAGTAAGGCTGTCTTGTCTTACATTTGAGACTTGAAGCTGAGGTCTGACAATGTGGTAATATCTTCACTGTGATTTGAACATGTGCCAGTGTCATTGTTGGGGCTATATGTTTGCCAACAGCAGTCCAGTAGCCATAAATTGACTCTCAAGGGCTAGATGATTGTTAGCATAGGTCATACCATGGTCACCATCTATAACCTACAGCCTACAATATACAATTTACAACCTACAATCTACTAAGTTTTTCTACTACAAGACTACACTGGTCTTCCTATCAACAGCTTCTAGAGATAGTCATATTTAGTATAGATTAATAGATTAGTATTATGACATGCTTTTTCATGACTCAAATGATGTTGGAAATAACCTACCACAAATAAACATATATTTTTAATGCTATGCATCTTGCTTTTGCAGAAGGCTTTCTCCCACGCTGACAAGCTTGTTAGCAGCCGTTCCGCTTCCTACTGGGCATCATTAATGCTTAGACACTCTCTTCCTATTGCAGTGGCACTAGAGTTTAAGAACTGGGCTCTCCAGGTCCACTTTAGGTTTAATTTCATTAAGCTGCCCAGCCCCAGAACCTTGAAATGGGTAAACAGAGGAAAGGAGCTGTGTGAGGGAGAGATGCAGGAAGAAAGAGTCATTGTGTAAGAGGCACTACCAGGCTGCAGAAGAGACAAATACAATCTTTTTTTAAAGGCTGTTGCATCCCACTTTCAATCCACAGGAGGTTACAGCAGTGCCTTTCATTTGAAACAATGAAAGGAGACTAAATTTGGCTGCAAGGCAAGGTGTGGATGTCCTGTGATCAATAATGTTCTCAGACAGGGGGACATGCTTGCTGATGGAGCGATTTAAAGAGCTGGCTCTTCACCTCACGCCACAGGGCAAGATTTAATGTAGGCAAGATACTCAAAGGAGGCATCAAAGGAATAAGAGCTGGGTCTATTATGTAGTGGCTGGATCATGTGTAGCTCTGTGTGGGTTAGGGCTCCAGCCAGGATAAACTGGCAGAAGCGTTTCGTGATATTGTGCTTATGGTGTGAAATGAAGGTCAGAATGTTCTGTGTTGTCTGCGAACCAATACCAGTGCACACAGAAGAACTGGCTATCCATGGCCTGTGCTATGTTAAGGGTCTCTCCTGTCATGAATTGCATATGTTGGTCTAAGAGTTGTTAACAATTCCTTGTGAAGTTTGAGATTGGATATTTAATGTTACAGTTACATGAGGATGTATCCTTTACCTTAGAGAGTAGTCTTCTTTGGTAGCCAGCATGTAATAGAATGCAAAACATGTCAATGTGCATAACGATTACAAGCTAGGAAAGGCCAGTTAACTGATCCTCACTGCTTAGCCCTATGAGCATGACTGGGTGAAATACTCTTTTGAAGCCACGTGTTTAGTCAAGGGAAATCCACTGTCTGAGTCAGCTTAGGCCATTTTAGCTTTTTGGGACTATGGATGCTGTTAAATATTTTGTGTATATTTGTTGTTAATGTTGTTTTCATTGATGGATTGTAGTGGGAAATAACATTTTTAAGTTCAACTGCATTTTGCCACCATCACTCCTTATTCTAACTAACCCATCATGCCACCAAGTAAGCTGTAGCCAAACCCTTACAGATCTGCATGATGGATCCACACCAAAAATGTACAAATGTATTTTTACATGCATGATCGTGAAATGTGCTACATTTTTGGCATTCTTTCACAAATAAGGAATTTCTTTATTTTCCATTTTAATTTTTTTTTTTTCCAAACTGTTAGAAGTCTGTGTGCATGATGGCTAGAATTCTAGACTGTCCAATATTGAAATACATAGAGATGATTTTTTTTTTATTTTTATTATTATTATTAAATGGCCCACCTCCACCCCCCCCATCTTTGGAGGACAACTTTGTTTTTATGTACAGTTCAAATGACAATTATAACAATTATAACAATATGCAAAGTGATAATTATTGGGGTTAGGTGGACCAAGAAAAGAGGGGGAGAGAAAGAATAAAAAGGGAAAAGACAGAAGGGCAGGGGGAAAAAAAATAAAAATAAAAAATAATAATAATTATATATAAAGAAAAAAAAAAAAACCCCAACCAGCTCGAATGACCACAGCAAAGTAATGCAGAAAGTGTACCAAAGACATTTAGCACAAATGACGTGATGTATGTGTGAGTGTGTGTTTATGTGTAACCTAGTTGTGCAACATAGGATAAATGTACGGAATGTACTTACCAGCAAGGATAGAAAGCTGCGACAACATTCCCCCAGAGGCCAGAGGTAGGCAGAGAAAGACCCGGGAATCCCACCCGCCCTCGGCCCCCCCAGGAGCCGTGGAGCCCCAGGGCAGCACTTCCCAGTGACCCTCGCATGCCCGCCCCCACAGGCGGGAGAATGAGAACCCCGGACCGCGCCCCCACAGCCAAGGAGTGCAGGTCCAGGGGAACCAGAGGAAACGGAGCCTCCCCCAGGATGCCCCCCCCCGCTGTGGGCCGGTAGCAAAGCCCCAGCGCCCCGCGCCCTGGAAAACCACCCACCACCCGGCAGAGCCCCCCTCCCGCCGAGGAGCCCCGAGCCGCCCCGGACCACAACCGCCCAGGGGAGCGGACCAGCCGCCCCCACGCCGGAGCACCAGGCCGGGCCCCAGAACCCCAAGGCGCCCCCCTCCGGAGCGGAGCAGTAACCACAGGGTAGCAGCCGGAAGCGGACCGGGCACGACTAGCCCCCGACCCAGAACCAGCCGTCCTCACTCATACACTCAACTCATATATGCATTTGCCCCTATACACCTTATATACACCCCTACCATGCACACACCCACACCCATCCCCATGCACGTACACACACGCACCCCCAAACTCACCTACACATGTAGACCCTCACACATATACACCTACACGCACATGCACATTCATCCCAACATGACTTCCTCCACACATCCGACCACACCCATATACACTCTTGCGCACATGGGCCTACCCCCAAATGTGCCCACACCCCAATATATACACACATACCCATATATTCCCCCCAACATGTACTCATTCACCTACCTGTATAAAAAGATAGGACAAAGACACACATACCTCCAAACCAACACACCCTCCGCGGCGGGGGCAAATGGCTGGACCAGCAAAGATCGGTAGTAGTTTCAGGACGCCACCAGCCCGGCCCCGCGCTAGCGACCCACCCCTCCTAGCGACCCAGGCCTTCCCACCCCTCCACCCCCAGTGCTGTGTACGTGTTGGTGTATGTGTATGTGTGGTAGTGTGTGATACTATGGTGCTGTTAAAATTGAGGGGTTGGGACCAACGTGGACAAAGCCCCGGCCCACTGGCCAGTGTTCGTCCATACCGTCCCCTCAAAGGCCCTCAATGTCTAGGGTGCAGTAAAAACTGAGGGACAGACAGTGGTGAGGAGACGGGTGAACCATGGCAGCAGGCCCACCTCGTCAACCTCTGGTTACACGCCTGCCCCCCAGGATCCTAAATGTACAAGGACTGCTTGCATGTGTGCGTGCATGTGTGCGTGCGTGTGTGTATATGTGTAGGGGGTGGGTGGGTGGAAATGCGTAGGTCCAGAGGAAATGGTCCTCTGGAAGAGGAGAGCCAGCTAGCTGGCTCATTGAGCACCGAGCTTCACTGCCCCACCGACTCGAGGCAGGGAGCGGTCGACCCGGGGAGACCGGGCGGGCAGCTCCCTCCGTCACCGCATCCAAGCCCAGATCCCCACTGCCCCCACCACAGAGAACAGCCGGTCTGGACATCCACATACACCTAAACACATATTCTCTATCGCATACGTATACACCCACAGATTTATCTCTTATATATATCTCTACCCACATATACACCCACACACCTTGTCCCATATACACAACACAGAGATGAATTTTAAGAATATATGCATTGTTCATTATTAGACCTTACCATAAAATTTAGACTCATGATAAATAACACAGCTATTGGAGATTGATACTCTATTAGTGATATCCTCTAATAGAGTTCTGAAAAGCTATTAGCCCCACATTAAGCTTACTTGTGTGTGTGTGTGTGTGTGTGTGTGTGTGTGTGTGTGTGTTAAATTAATGTGATTAGGGAAGAGTGGGAGGACACTGCTCAATATAAAGATACCACAAATACAACTAGAATCAACACAGTATAGGTCAGAGGCCATCTGATTTTCTTCAGTCTGCAAGCATTTGGTTTTAGCATAATTTCTTTGTAATCCTGTCCTGTTAATACACACAGAGATAATACAATTGCATTTACCCAGAGGCAGAGGAATACATTGCACCATTATAGTTTATATCAGACCAGTTCAGCTTCACTGTTCAGAGGTTTTATGTTACATATGCAGAGTGAAACTTAAAATGCTCAAATGTTTAGTTTTTTTTTTTTATTGTTGTTGAAAATGAAGCACTAAGAACCCACCTCTGAGAGGACATCTCTTAATTATACACTGTGGCTAGTACATGGTTGCTGACCATAGACCAACAGCCATGTAGCATCACTGGTTGAAGGGGTTGTATGGCTTACCTCTGTCTACTCCAACACACTCATGACATATTGATGAGTATTGCTGATCATTACTTCATCTCTTGATCATCTAAGGTGAATCCTGCTGTGTTGTGTTATGCAGAGCTAGAATCCTTCAAAGATACAGTATTCTCAGACTCTCCTGCTGCTTTCTTTATTCGATTCGATTTGTTTTGAATAATGAATCTCTCTCATTGATTTGCCTGCAAACTGTGTCTGCTTTTATGAATGAAGTAGTTGAGGTTTTGGCTCAGACTGGTTGAGATGAGAACTCTTTATTTTGCAGACTTTTCTGCATTGCAGAATCTTTCTTTTCTAGTTTTGGAAAGTATTTCCTTTTTGTGTTGGGTTGTATGTGTGCCCTCACATACATATGCACACATCTTCCCTCAGACAGCCTGCGTTCTCTCTGCGTTAGGTTACTGCTGGAGAATCGCTTTTGCTGAAGTCTTTGAAAGACTAATACACACACTCAGGCTAAATGGGGTGACTTCCATCACATATTGGGATAATGCACATAGAGGTGCTTTACCTCAGCTTCTTTTCATTTGGTAAATAAAATAATGGAGCCAAGTAGATTGTGCAGATGAATCTGCAAAAAAAAAAAAAAAAAGCAAAGCCTTTTTGTTGCTGTGCAGCTTTGTGTACGCAAATATTTCAAATAAGAGGTTTTAAAACTGTCATAATATTTTATGATTTATGGGAACTCTGTGACCAATACAATATGGAAAAAAATTAACATACATAAATAGGAAATGGTGTTTATGTTTGTGTGTGTACTAGACATACTGAATCTTTAAAGTGCAAGCATAGCTTGCATATGGTTAGCAGTAATTTCACTCAAGCGAAACTAGCTAGCAGAATCATGATAACTCTAGGAATTTGTCTGTGGATGAATGTTCATTTAACTAAGTTCACTGTTAAAACTCTAGCTAGTGGCTACCACATTGTTGGATTCAGCTGCCTGTCTGGATTGATGAGAAAATTAAGAACCATCGTGTTTAGTTTTTATATATACTTTTTATAAGATTTTATAGTGACAAGATCACTTACTCAACCCAAAGTAAAGCAATGATAGGTGCTGGAACTGATGATCAGGTGAGAAAGTCACTTGTATCTATGTATTCCGTGTCTAGATTGTACTGAAGAGTCATGTATGTGCAGTTTGTATTGAAAAGACTTGCATGGGATTTGGGCTCTTTGTGACATACAAGGTGTCAGATGAAAGAACTGCTAACCTGCTGTGAAAAATCACAGATTCACCTTTAGACAACACTTTGATTTTCTTTCTGTCATTGCATTCATCTGACCCTCGTCATGGGTTCAGACAGGTCACATGAACAAGTCTGTATTTTCTGCTTATTTATTATCTTTCTAAAATGTGGAATTTTCCATTATTCACTAAGCTGATGTTCCCGGTGAGTTCTGCCCCAGATCTAACTGTGGGACGGGGGGAGTTGATGTGGAGCAGGCAAAACACTGTTATCGTGATGGGCGAGGAGTGCAAACTAAAAAGGAAGCAATCAGGCCAGTCTCAGGGAAAAAGGAAGATTTAATGGAGAACGTGCACCAACTGAAAACCCGTGACAAGATGCAAATTAAGCATACAATAACCACCGGTTAACTGGTACAAAGACAAGACTTATATAGACGGACAAACGGCCCCCAGGTGGTGGCCTGATAATAGACCCCGCCCACCCAAGGGACGAACACAACACAACAATAACAGGACAACTGCCGCTGTGGACGGGGGCGGCTGGCAGGTGGCCCCTGTATCGTGACAGTCATGTAGAAGGAAGATGACTCTGTGGTGAAATCCAGTCTTGCTGGTGCACTTCCTTTTTAAAAATGATTTTGGTATATTAGCAACTATGAGAGAATAAGGGTGAGATTCTGAAAAAGAACTGAAAGATGTTAGTTAGATGTTGAAACTCCCCTTTCTCCTGAAGCAACAGAGAGGAGGAGGAAGGCTTAAATTAGATCACCAGAGAAAATAGCACCACGTGAAGCTTGTGTCTCCTTCAACCCAGAATCACTCTTCACCACTGAGTGGTCCATAATGTGATTTTAAATATTCAGCAGCGCCAATGCACTCTGATATGTGGATAATAGCTTGATAATTACTGTACCAACATCCTTTATCACTAGTTCAATGAGGTAGAGGCTGGCTGATTCTTTTCTCCTTGGGGACACTCAGGCAGTGTCTTGTCCCACCATGTCGCTTTACCTCAGCATAGAGCTGCGCTTCAGACCCCTCCATCTGTAAGGAGCAGTGGCTCCACTCAACCATCTCTGTTCAATTGCCCCATCCCCTGTGTCCTTCAGGGAGGATGTGGGGTGCCCAGCAGTCTGTTTCCAGATGCAGCAACCCATCACTGGCCCTGGCACGAGCTTCTTAGCTCTATTGTGATTCTATTTGCTGTCAGTCCTTCCCTATTCCTTTGTGTATCTCCCACTATATTTATATATCCCACAACTGCAAATGAAACCTACAATTTAATAACCTGATTATATCAGTATTGGTATTAAAAAGTACTATTAGCCTATTGTATTTCAGAACTAGTTTATTATTTATCATCACTACTAGTTATTCTCCTCCTTGTATAGTCCTTGTATACAATAGGCTAATGTGTAGGTTATTTCAGAATATAATAATGCTGGAGAGAGCAAATTACTGTTTTGAGGGCTCAGTTTTTCCTGACAGTTAAGGGTGCTAATTCGCTTAGGACTTCATAAGAGTTCAACTATTTACTGAACTTCTGACAAATACAAATATTACCGGCACATCTTAGATGCACTGAAAAATCCATACAGAAGAGGAAAGAAGCTTAAATAAATTTGTCTGAACAGTGTTCTGCTTCAAGAATATGCAAATAGATCCAAACAAAAAAGAATGTGCTTGCTCCACTGTGCCACCACTGTGTAGTGTTTTTAAAAGAGTAGGAAACACTGAATGTTTACATTATTAACAAGCTGTTCGCAAGATACAGACAAACCATGACATTCTCCCACATTTCGAGCTCCCACAACACTTCAGATTTAGTTCTCCTAGAAAGCCACCAGCATCACTGTAGCATCGCATGCTACACCCGTGCTGGGTGCTGGATATTGTTTAATGTGCGTGTTTTAAAATGTGTTTATCAGTTAATGATCACTACACTTTAAAATGGTAACATCACAAATGTCACCTGGTTGACCATGAAACCATGACCCTGTCCTTGAGTTATCCAGGTCCAAGTACCAAGAAGGTTGTTGTTGTTGTTGTTGTTCTTGTTCTTCTTCTTCTTCTTCTTCTTCTTCTTCTTCTTCTCCTTCTCTTCCTCCTTCTCCTTCTCTTCTTCCTTCTCCTTCTCTTCCTTCTCCTCCTCCTCCTCTTGTTGATCCAGCCACCTGTAGAGGGTGCCTGGCAGGAGCCGTGCGATCTGTGTGCTCTGAGAAGTGAAGTGGTGCTGATCACCCAATCCCACCGCTGGCCTGCATTCGGGGGAGGAAGCATGACTACGTTCTCCATTTGTTTACTGCAGCAGAACATCCCGGAATCAATAGAAAACGGATCTTAGGCTTTAGATTGTCACATGGTTCAAAGCTCCAGCCAGGAGTCTGTGAAGCTGACAGACCAGTAACAGCAGCCTTTAGACAATAACACCACCACAGGAATGAAACCACTGAAGGGAGAGAACTCTTTGTCTATTGAGCATTCTTTGGGTAAACCCAGAAGCCTTAAAGAGGTGGTACCAAGCATGCTTCTTCTGTTAGGCAGGTAACCTTAATTGGAGAATATATCATACTGTTTTCTTTGTATCAAGACCAGATACAGACCGTCTCATATGAGCGCCGAAATCTTCTTTGCCGGTTAGACCTTACACACATTAAAAACGTGCTCACTCTCTCACAGCAAAACAAAGGCAGGACAGGTTTGTTAGAACAAGCCAGTATAAGTTCAGTTAAAAACGAAGACTTTCCTTCACAGTTAGAAGCATGATGAGGTCGTACCCTCCCCCTGTTACCAAACTGAAGAAAACAAAGTGGGAAATGCACCTGTACTTAAGCGGAATGGGAGATGTAGTGATATAGATGTCATTTTGCTACTAGCTACTGGTAAGGAAATAGAATACCTGGGTGACAGGGTTGTTTTTTGGGGGTGGACTTCAGAGGGGACTTTTGTTTTATTCCATGCTGTATTTCTGTTGCCTGTACGTTGGTTGACATATATAGTATAGTGATACCACACTCTGAACATGCAGGGTGGTTTGATTGAGTGAATTTCTTAGAATTTCTTCTGTTTTACTACTCCATAGTATGTCTGCCATCTGCTTGTAGAAACTGTGGCCTACATTTTAAGCTTCATGATATTTATGTGTGGAGTGAGCTAC
This sequence comes from Brachyhypopomus gauderio, assembly GCF_052324685.1. Taxonomy (NCBI): domain Eukaryota; kingdom Metazoa; phylum Chordata; class Actinopteri; order Gymnotiformes; family Hypopomidae; genus Brachyhypopomus; species Brachyhypopomus gauderio. Next base: position 11,062,961 of record NC_135222.1, on the reverse strand, counting down.
ACTCATTCACAACCATATTATTCTGGTTTGTACGTGCACTTAAACCTGTTCTTATTTGATTTATATTTAGGGATATTATCATGTCCCTGGTTACTAGTGCCAAGGGCCTGGACACACACACACACACACACACACACACACACACACACACACACACTCTCTCTCACACACACACACACACACACACACACACACACACACAAGCCATAGAATCAGGAAACATATGTTTTACAGATCAGAAACACAGGTTTCACAGATCAACATCGCCTTACTATGAATTCTTACCAATAATGAATTCATACCAATCATTAATTCTTTTCAAATAATGAATTATTTTTCTGAAATTGTATTTATTTTCTTTTAAATAAAGCTTTTAATAAGTTTTTTTTTTGTATAAGTTTTTTTGTTTAATAAGAGTTGCTAAATAATATTTGAGTTACATAAATATTTTTATGTCTGTAGTCCTGTGACGGGCAGGGTGAGCAACTCAAAAAGGAAGTGATCACGCCAAGTCTCAGGGAAAGAGGATGGTTTAATAGAAAGTGTGCAAACCAAAAACCCGTGCATTGTTCCAAATGAAGGAAATAATAACCAGCAGTCTACTGGTACAAAGACAAGACATATATAGACGAACAAACGACCCTCAGGTGAGACGGATCACGGGTCCCGCCCACCTGAGGGACGAACATCACGTGACCAAAAACAGGACCGCTGCCGCTGTAACCGGGGGCGACCGGTAGGGGGCCCCCCCACAACGTGACAGACCCCCCCACCAAAGCCGCACTCCCCTCCGGATGTGCGGCTTACAGCGGCAGCACACAAAACACAACAAAGGGGCGGGAGGGCGGGGACAAGACAGGGACCCGTTCCCTGTCGTCCTGAGCTGAAACACAAAACATAAGCTCCTCGTCACAGGACGCAGACAAGGCAGGAACCCGCTCCCTGCAGTCCTGGAGCTGAAAACATAAAACACATAGGTTAGCTCGCCTCCTGGGCGGGACCCTGGACCGACCGGGCCGTCAACAAGACGATAACCACGCCCCGGTCGGTCACAGGGCCCTCGCGCCCTAAACGGCCTTAAACCGCTTAAGCCCCACCGCTGTGTGCGGACCGGGAGCACATGGCCCAACACACGTCACAGGTGTGGATGTGTGCAGGCCGCCACACTGGGGTGCGGCCACGGCTTCCACCAACCACCTCCCGAACCTACCTCCTCGCTCGGAGCTGACCCCTGCCCTTTTCGCTAGGGGTCACCCCAGACTCCTGGGGAGTGAACCCCTCCCCGGGGCCCCTCATCTCAAGGTGGACTCCTCCACCCAACCCAGGAGCGCCAGAGACCTGGGCCCTGGCAATCCGCATCAGGGACATGCTGGTCACCCCGAGCTCGAAGGAGAGGGTCTCCTCCTGGAAGGGACCCCTTCTTGGCATGAGGAGACACCCTGTCCTTACACCCCAGGCATCCTCCGCCTACAAAGGGGTACAGGGGCTCCTCTTTGCTCAGGGGTCCCTCCCAATCGGTCAGGTCTTCTGATGGAGCAGTGCCTTCTGAGCCACATGTCGTGGCTCAGGAACCCCATAGCTCCCCCCCAAAAACATATTTAGGGGGGGCCCCTCTGGGGAATAACAAAACAAAAAACACAGATACAACATATAACACACACACGCACCTAAGATGCCCGTGGCACGGGACCTCAAATGGACCCCTCCCCACACACAGTGAAGAGGGGTGCAAGAGAGGAATTACATAAAACAAAGCACGCTACACTCTAGGACAAAACGAACACGCAAAGACAGAACACAAACAAACGGACAGGACCCACCGATGCGCGCGCTCTGCGGAGCGTGACGCGCCTACTCCAACTCTCTCTCACCGTTTTCACCACGGGATCCGTAGATCTTTAGAGAGAGAGAGCTATACGCGAGCGGCTTGCGCGTCACGCCCACAGCGACGCGTCTCTCGGGCGCAGTCGCTCACCCCCGTCACCACGGGATATCGGGTGAGCGAGGCAAAAGGCACCGAGAGACCCTCGCGTCTAACGCGGTCTAGCGTGCGGCACGCACCGGTGGACCCGACTACATACACACACGAACACCACCAGCGAAACACACACCACGGCACACTCACACACTCGCTCACGTCCGCGTCGTTATTAAAACAAAACACTACAACGTACATACACACACACACACACACACACACACACAGACGATAACGGACAACGGACGTGCGCAATGTGAGGCACCGGTAGTTTCGCTGGGCGAGAGCGGAGTCTACCGGTTCCCAGCTCTAGTCACCGCCGTGTGACTTACGGGTTTAAACACAAACATTTAAACACGGCGGGACGAGTGGGGACAGACTCAACACTCTCTCAGACAATACACGACAAACACACAGCACGTAGACAAACACTTACCACGAGACATGACCACGAACGAAGGAGAAAGCAAAGGAGACTGGCGGCTGGTTATTCTGTGACGGGCAGGGTGAGCAACTCAAAAAGGAAGTGATCACGCCAAGTCTCAGGGAAAGAGGATGGTTTAATAGAAAGTGTGCAAACCAAAAACCCGTGCATTGTTCCAAATGAAGGAATTAATAACCAGCAGTCAACTGGTACAAAGACAAGACATATATAGACGAACAAACGACCCTCAGGTGAGACGGATCACGGGTCCCGCCCACCTGAGGGACGAACATCACGTGACCAAAAACAGGACCGCTGCCGCTGTAACCGGGGGCGACCGGTAGGGCCCCCCCCCCCCCCCCCCCCCCCACAACGTGACAGTCCTTTATTGGGTGGTCAGCACATACCTATATGAATTGTAGAGAGTTTTATGTACATAGGTTAGTTTATGGTTAGCATTGCTCTCCTTGTCTCTCGAGTGATGTTGTCACTGTTTTGAATGAATTTCTAATCCTGTAAGCTTCGTTTATTTCTAAAAGTAATTTCCAGCAGTTTTGGAAGTTATGTGGGGATTCCACAGGGAGGCTTACTGCTTCAATGGTGATGAGGGAGGCAGCGGTGGTGGGGGGGCTTCCCCTGTGAGGAGACACCCCCCCCCCCCCTCCCCAGCATGAGGGGGCGAGGGCA